>NW_027315945.1:26230837-26413337 GCF_026437365.1 Eucyclogobius newberryi | reverse complement strand
CTTTTATATTGCAACCAGAGGAAAGGTTATGAGTATAATGTTGTGAGTTCAAAGACATTCATTCATTATCTTATGTGTGTTGTGTTGTTGTTGTTGTTGTTGTTCATTAACAACCACCTACAGTGTTTTACGCCATACCGTAAAAAGAAAAAAAAATGGAGAGAGAAAATGGAGAGAGAGAAAGAGCCTTAATCCTGTTGGACACAAAGACACGGTAGAGACAAGACTATGTTCTAGTATGAAAAGGAAGTTTTGGAGTTTGCAATCTCTGGCATAAAGTTCAACAGATTTGTATATGTGACGTACATTTTTTCAGAAATAGTAGCAATTTGTTTTGATTCATAGAAATGAATGTGCAAGATATTCCCATTCCTGACTCTTTAGCTATTGTGCCTATGATTGTGTTCAAACAGAGCCGCCAGTGATGGCTTCTTTATTCCAATAGAGCAGATTTATAGACCCATTCAGCTCTCATAAGTTGAATGGTCTTTAGAACCGAGAAAGCATAAACTCAAAGTCAAAAAAATTTTAAAGAAAGAATTTCGGAGGTATTTAAAGAGTGTTTGATGGGTTATCAAGTTTGGCATAGCGTCTCTCCCTCTCTCCCTCTCTCCCTCCCTCTCCCTCCCTCCCTCTCTCCCCATCTCCCTCTCCCCTTCTCCCCCCCCCCCTCTCTCTCTCTCTCTCTCTCTCTCGCTCGACTGGCTCCGTCCCAAAATTCCGCAGACACTCATAAAGCCCAAATTTAAATGGGGAAAAAGTACTAATACTTTTGAAAATTCTTCAAAAAGTACAAGTCTTTCAAATGTCAAAAGTAATAGCACATGTAATACTGTGAAAGCGATCATAATTAGGTATAACTTGTTGAAATCGGTTGAAGCGTTAAGGAGTTGAAACTGGCTAAGTGGAAAATATAATAATAATAATAATTAAAAAATTGTGACATCACTCACAATACAAGAACATAGTGTCTGTGTGACGTCATCACGCAGACATTCAATAATACAATTGTAAATGGGCATCAACAAAGAATAATCATGTTCACTACATTTGAGTGAAATGGGTTGTCCAACCTGTCCTATGCACTTGAATATCCAAACAGGCTCATCCTTTTATATTCAGTTTGGGTCCATTATTTGTGGTGATTGGGCTGACAGTACTCGTGGGTGTGTGTGGCCCAGGTGTTAGCAGCTGGTTCAACCCACAGCAGTCATTAAGCCCCGAGCTGGAAGGTTAATTCCCCAGCCTCCAGGGGAATAGAGGTGGGAGGCAGAAGGAAAGTGGGGAGGAGGTGGAAGAAAAGGAGGAAGAGGCAATGGGGGGAGCAATGGGAGTCTCAGCACTCAGTTCACGCAAACAGCACTGTCAGCAAGAGTGCAGGCTGGCAGACGGAGCATGAGGAGCGCTAGTGCCGCGGCCTGACAGAGCGAGGGAGGAAGGGAGATGGACGAAGGAGCCGAAGATGAATGGCGTTAGAGAGAAGACGGCGAGGAGCAGGGAAATACAGTAAGAGGGTAAAGAGAATTCATGTCAGGTGGTTGGACAGGCAAAAGGGGTGAGATGAAGAGGACGCAAACAAGCAAGGTAATGGAGCGCACAAAACGGATGGAGGAAGGAGACGGAGAGATACTGTAGAATGGGCTGTGGGAGTGATGAATAGAAGGCGAGGAAGGCTCTGTGAAGTGGCAGTGGAATGGGGGAGGGAAATAGGAGAGAGGCGAGTCCAGGAGGAAGGGAGGCTGACATGAAGAGTTGTTTTGAAAACCTACAGGAAGTCCACTGACAAACCAGTGCAGCAGGAGCAGAGGAGGAACAAGATAAATCACAGAAAGCAATACACACTGTAGTGGAATGCTAAGCTCTATGAGGAAAAGTGAGCTACAATCATATATAGGGGCAGGAAGATGATTGAAATATCAATAATAATGTAAATGTTGTTTTGGAGGAAGAAATGAACCATTTATATTCAAATCTAACGTATCGTTCATAATTTAAAAAAGATTAAAAAGAGCTGATTAAAAATGAAAATGGAAAATAAATAACTTTCCAAAGAAGGGTATAAAGTGACACTTTCACAGTATTATTTATAACTTAATTATTTTTTGGGTCATCAAATAATTTTACATTTATATGATACTCAACTACTACATTTAAATTAATGTTTTAATAGATTTCTGTGGAATTAACATAACATCATCTGAAGAAACTTTGGAGAAAAAGTTGTAAGGTACAAAAGTACACCTTAAGTGCTAGTTTGTCTTGCATATGTAATTTTATTTAGCAGTTGTACAAGTCTGTGTGGGCACCATAAACGGGTTATTTCAATCTTATACTGTATATACAATCTATGGCAAGCCTTTAAGGTATTGTGCACATCGTGTCAAGACCTGGACTCACCAAAGAATCTTCATGGAAAACGTACTTCATTCACAAATGGAATTTGTACCAACACTTTGTTACTGTACGGAATTGTTAAAAAACAATTCTGTCTATATTACATCTGTTTTGTTTTGCAACTAATGACTATTTATGGTTAGATATTATTCTGTTGAATTTTAAAAATAAATGTAAACCATGAAACTAAAACTTCTAACTGAGTTCTAGTTGGAGCAGAGAGGTTTTCATTAACATTAGAAAATATAAATTTTTGCCTTATTGGCTGCTCTGTGTTGACAATGAAACCTCTTTTCTAGTTAACTTGTAAAGACCAATCCACTAATTGTTTTTTGATATGGAACATAAGATACTCCTTTAAATTGGTTGTTGAACTAGATCACAGCGGTAGACCATGGGAAAATGTTTAATACAAAGACATATTTGGGGTAATCCCTGGGTAGTCCCTCCGATAAAAGGCTCATCTTTTAGCTCAGGCCTGTAACCTAATGATCTGATTGGAGCCTCTATTGCCTGCCTCAGTTTGGTTGCCATATCAATGATGCCTCTGCGTTCTAAATCTGAAGACAAGGTCAACATGTTTTTATCCTCCCCCAGGCCAATCTGGCATCCAGTTGACCAGGGAGAAGATCTAACAGTGAAAGGCAGTGAAAGCTTGTAACACTAGAAAATAGACAAAAATAAGAGGACAAGAGCTACATCTGAATATGTACAGTATATACCGAAGGGTGGATTATATTGAGAAAAAATGATAGCGTTTACATTATCCTTATTCATTCAGATGATGTATTTAACAATGCATTAGGAATGTGCTAAAATGTGCCTGTAAATGTCATGTTTTGAGCACAAAATAATGGACCACAAAAGGGCAGAAATGTTTTAGTCAGTTCTGTTATTGCTGTATTTTTTCTGTGTTTCAAGATCAACCATTTCAAGGATTTCAGCTGTTGTCGAGCAAGTAGGCACTTTAAGCATGTTGAACCGAAACAGTAATATGATGAATTTGAAAAACAAAACACCGCATTTTTCAATGTGTTCTTTGCTGGTCCTGTGGAATTCCCTGTCCTTTGTCACAAACAGTCCAATGCCACTTGTGTGTATGCAACATCCACTGATGGATGAAGCAGTGAGAGTCAAGCAGCTGTGAGGTCCAGATTGGGCAGGATTATTTCCACAATCTCAATCATTTAACTCAGCTGCCTAACAAGAGCCTACACACATGGATACTGGGGCAGCCTTTGTGTATTTAACAGCTACATTTAAAGGTTTGTTTGGGTGTCTGTTATCCTTGTGGCAGTCCCAAGCCTAGATAAATATCAAGAAGGCAACAGGTGACTCTTTATGGGAAAATCATTTGAGGTTTAGTTGAATAACTGGTTGATAGTGTTTTAATTTACCAAAATTTGTGTTAGTTGACTTATTATTTCATTTAGATTAACATAAATTATATGAGACAACAACAAAAATGGGAAGATATGGACATTTTGGAGTAAATCATGAGTTTCACCTTAATTACTGTTACTGTTTACTAGTACGTTTCTGTGTGAATATTTTATTGCATTAAATCTTTTTTGCGTGTGCAGTTCTAGTCTTTTGAGTGCAATTTGAGTCAGATAAATGGAGAGACTTAATATATTTACTTGAGTTGACTACAGCCCTACTGTGCGCAAATTGGTATCCACATCTTTGTCAGTAAGCCTTAAGCCATGTTTCTACTTTACCACCACCAAGTGAAAGAGTAAAGGTGTTCTTTATGAGTCCTAAAACAAATAACACTAGTTGCTTAGCACCCAGTTGTTACCTGATAAACAGTAACCTTTATTACGTTGCTTTATTTCTTTATTTATTATGATGACGGACGTTTCAGGTCATATCAAGGCATGATAACGAAGGATGATGACTGTGACTTTTACATGGACATTAAAATGACTGACATTCCCACATAGACTCCAGGAAAGCAGCAGAAGTCTTAACAGGTCCGACCTTTAGCGAGAAGTTGAACTCTTCATCTAACAAATTCCTGTGTGGAGTGGGGAGGTCAGAGGCTGGACAGGATCGCTGAAACAATATTATCTGGTCAGCGAGACAGAGGAGTGGGGTCATCTAATAAGACTCCATCTGAAGAGGTTGTAATGCCAGGGAGGGGAAAGTGCTGACGCCCCTCCTCTGCCACGCGCATCCAATTCCCCCGCACCTCCACCGTGCATGGCTTATATTCATGCTGAGCTGCCCAACACGGCCCACAAACTTTAACGTCCTCTTCACCGCCCCATCTATCACTGCTCTGTGGTGATAGAAGAGTGTCAGGTGTAGTGTGAGGAGGGGGGGGGGGACATGCAAGGCCCATATTGAATTTTGAGGTCAGAAAAGACAATTGTTGTGTGTCCCATTCTCATATTCATAGCCGCACATGCAACCATATGTGCGATGAGCAGCCTCACACAGCACACACACACAGCCACACACACACACAGCCACACACACACACACACACACACACACCCACACACACAGCCACACAGCCACACACACACACACACACACACAGCCACACACACACACACACACACACAGCCACACACACACACAGCCACACACACACACAGCCACACACACACACACACAGCCACACACACACACACACACACACACACAGCCACACACACACACACACACACACAGCCACACACACACACAGCCACACACACACACACATACACACACAGCCACACACACACACAGCCACACACACACACACACACAGCCACACACACACACACACACACACACACACACACAGCCACACACACACACACATTGCAGAGCATCCTGACACAAGCAATTCAATATAAAGATACACAGAGTACGAGCAATAACCTGATCCTGGCAAGAGATGTTATGGGCTTTGACAGGCAGGGCTGAGCCACACAGCACAGACACTTCTCCCTGTGTCACTAACAAAACACAGGGATTACAGGATGAAACCAAGCTAAATCTGGTCCAGCTCAAAATGGGGGTGAAAAACAAGGTTCACATTGAAACAATATTGGATGAATCTGTGGCGCAAAACGAAAGCATTCACACGTTCAGGGCAGGGACACAAATCAGTTTGTTACTTTGAAGATGGCGTACAGAAGTGCATGTGTATTACATGTTATATTATCATTAAACTTGACTGACAAGAAAATGTTAAACTTATAATGGTACATGAATTCATGCATGATCAGTATATGTACATACAAGTATTCATTTTCTACACGGTGTATCAAGAATTACTATGATGATGCTTCTAGTCTCTAGATGGCATGAGTGTTGAGCTCATCCTCAAGACATCACTTTGCTTTACATCATGTTACCAAGAAACAATGTACATTTATATTAAAGTGCAGAAGACACAAATGTAATTTGCAGAGGTACATTTAATGCATGATATTTAAAGCTTGTATAATCAAATGCTATTTTTATTCTGCAGACTGGGACTATGCTTTTTAAATGTCAAATATGAGCTTTGTGTTGAGTTAAGAGCCACAACATAGCACTGCGGGCTATAGTTGGCCTGGTATTTTCTTTAAAATGTGACTCTGTGCGGGATGATGGAGCGTTCAAATTATTCTTTGGTTAATTATGTTTTGTGGTTTTGCTCTGGTTTGGTGCAATGTGCATCAGAACTGGAATATTAAGGTCACTGATCGTGTCCCTGTTTTCGTGTGGCAGTGAACAGATTTTTTTCTTCGATTGAAGAATAATTTTAATTGATTGTAAAGGATAATTTCACATAATAGCCAAAGCAGTTTGAAGTTTAATGATTTGGAATGAAAACATTTCCTGTTGTGGTCCCGTTCAGTTTTAATGGCAGCAACGACCAAAAAGCACAATGTCAGTTCTAAACACATGGCACGGGGAATGATTTAATATGTCGCAGCGAAACCAGTCAAATAAAACTGCGATGTGCCGGTGTTCTCTTTAATTAACGTCAGACTTGCTACAAAATAATGATCACATGCTAAAACGACCTCACATCTTACATTGATGAGACGTGTGAAGTACTAATTTCCAGCTGGACTGAAAAACAGTCAGCTGAACACAACAGAAACGGCTCGAACGCATTATAGCTCTTCCAACAGATGGGTTTAAGGCTTTGTCAAGGTAGAATTTACATCCTGTCGTCCCATTTTCTGAAATCCTCTTTAATTAACATATCAGAGCAGCAAACGAGGCTAAAGCTCTTCTCTGCAAACTGTAATCTGCCCAGTTTGAACTGACCGACCATAGAGCTGAAGATAAGGCCTGCCAACAGAAACACTGGGATAATCCAGTTATACCTGGCTCTGCAGCACACAGTTAAAGGCACTCAGATTGCAAAGTCGTTCTCAAGTGCTGTAGCTTGCATTTTCATTTGACTTAAGTGTGTCAATTTACTTACATTAGTAGAGAGATACAATATCTCACTCACTATGGTATAAGGGTACATGAAGCAGTACTAAATCACATTAGATCTGAGTATCGAATCCCCCATCAGAGGACGTTCCATTCAAACTAGACATTTTGATCCAAGCCTAACCTTAAAGTTAAATGGCAGCACTTCATCCCATTTTGTATACTTTTCTTTCCATTGGCCCTGTCCCTTGAACAGATCCCTCTCACCTCATTCCTTCCTTGCCTTGCTTTGGGTCTCTGTGATGTGGTGTCACAGAGCAGGGCAGGGTGGTGGTGCTTCTCCCAAAGCCCCAGAGGAGCGGCAGGGAAAGTTGAACGCTCCAACAGATGGAGCCTATTGTGTGTGGCAGAGTGTTTGTGCGTGTGTGTTTAAGCCTGTGCTTGTATTGTACTGCAGGCCTGTGTGTGGGATGGGGGAGGGGGCCATGGTGGTTTAACACAAGATGTTTGAAAGCTGTTCAGCTGACAGTGTGTCACATGGCTGCCTGGTTAATAGAGTCTCCTGGAATGTTCTGTCCTGCCGTTTTAATGAACCCTGAGCCAAAAGGCCTAATGAAGCATGCTCTGTTTGCCCAAACAGTCCTTGAGTCTGACCCACCCGACCCACACCACTCCCACGCAACTTCAGAAGGTCTCCATGGTGACGCTCTATAAAGTCCATTGGGCTCTAAAGCTGGAGCTGGACTGGCAGTGCGCTCTTAGCACAAAGCATGTCAGCGCATATGCAGCATGTTTAAATATGGAGGTGCTTTCGCCTTTTGAATGGGTTCATTCTTATAACTTCATTGTCTTGTTACTCTGACAAGAAAGGCCATTTAGAAAAGCACCTCTAGCTCACAAAGAAAAATATTTTTAACGAGCTCCTTCAGTATTCTAAAGGATCCATAGTTGCCGCTTAGAACACAAGTGTGCTGCAATTTTAAAATGTTTTGTATAAGCCAAGCCATAGCCTCATTATTCAATAAATGAAAACTATAGCCTTAGTTGTGCATATGAGAGAGGCTGTGTGTCCCGGTGTGTGCATGAGTAAGTGTGTGTGTGTGTTAAGTATGAGTTAAGGACTAATAAAGTGCAAGGCACCTAATTAAATAGTCTTTGTTTATGTTCTATAGCAGTGGTATAAACTCAGCAGGAACAATATGGGCTCGTACACCAGGTCACAGTGCTCTCATTTGAGTAACTACAGACAAAAGCTATGAGAGGGAAGGGGGCAATCAACTTCAAAAGAAATTCTGCTTAATTGCACAAGTGTGAGAAAGCCAAGACACCGAAAGGAGAAGAAGCTGCTTACCCCGGGCACATTACTAATTCAGAACACTGTTGTGCCTCTTCTTAGTGCTTAAGTAAATAATATTTCCCTTGGGAAGACAAGAGATGATACAATAATATAAAGTAATTTTCTCATTGCATCTTGACACAAACAGTTAACAAAACAATTCGGGACCTGAGATTATGCTTTCTGTTGCCTTACTTTGCTGTGTTATACTATTAAAACAACCTTAGACATGGAAGAGTTCCTTTACTGAGGGAGACTCTGAGCACCTCAGTGCACACAGGGACGACTGGACTTTTTTAATTATAAGTGAATCAGCCCTCCACTACTCCCTGACATCCTCCTTGCAGAAAACAGCCTGAGAAACCTGAATGGGCAATCAGTGCTGTTCCGCCTTTGCATTCCTGAATCCTGCGCTCTAATGGTGCCATTCATTATAAGCCTTATTAAAATAAACACAGACTTTATGATATAATAACAAATAAGGCCTGCATATACTGTCGTAATGGCCTGAAATTAAAAGTGCCATGGAACACTACATTACCTCTGTAACCCGGCTCTCCCACACACATGCACACACTCCCACCCTAAACTCTGATAGAGTAATCAAGGTTATTTAAATGAGTGTGCAGGCTGCATAAACAGTGAAAATGGTAAAGAACATGGCTGAACGTGTCTTTGCATCCGTAAACTGAAGGCGGTGAGGGAGGCTGGCCTGGTGGGTGGTGTAGGCCCATACTTTGCTGTAAGCAAATGTTCATAATATGTTCAAGACCCACAAGGTTGGAAGAATATGTAAATAGTCTCTATAGTCATCTCAGATACAGATATTAAACCAAATAAATGATATCCTTTCTTTCCAGCCAATGTAGTAGGTGCAGTTAAAACTTTTCTAAAAGGCACAAATTATGTTTATTTAATGTTTTTTTTCAAATAAGGATTTTAAAAATCAGTGTGACTTTTTACTGCCATCAATAATAATATCAAATGTGCTTAATTTGTTTATCAAGTACTTTGAAAAGGTTTAGCTAAACATTGTGCTAATCATTGCATGAAAGGATTAGCTCTGTGGCCACACAGAATGGAAAAAGTATTGAATATTCATCTTCTACCACCATTGTTCTCAGTCTTACAATGGCCAGTTAGTTACAGTGTCCTGACAGTGAACGAGTCACATATCAAAGTACGCATTGAGTAACCTGATGCTCTGAAGATGGAAACGTTTTATTGATTTTGGCCTTTATTGTCAGCCTGGTCATGTGCAACAAACTGGCCTAGGGTGCAATTTGATCCTGGGGCTGTTCCACAGTAAGTTGTGTAGCCAGGCAGGTGTGGTGCCGCATAAAAAGTTCATTAAAAATGAAATAGCATGTTGTGTATGTAGCTGTATAGACTAGTTTTCAGTGTCAGGTTTCACCATGTTGCAATGGACCCATCAGACTTCAGACCAGTAATAATAAAACCTTTCCTAGATTATAGAGTCAAATAACAATTGAGTCACTGTTATGTCCCAAATATTGATCTGGTGAACATTGTGGACCTGCATTCAAGTACTGGACATGAAACTCAGGAGTGAATATGAGGTCACATCTCCTATTGGAGGAGTTTTTTTCCCCTCAAGTTGAGAAGACTCAAGCGGAGCCGCACCACTGGAATAACTGGTGCAAAGACCTCAAACAAAACCACTATAAAGTATATAGTATAAAGTATATAAGGACACAGACAAACTTAGTTACATGTTATACAAAATCGACTTTTAAGAGCTTTTAAACAAGGTCATGTTTTCCCTTCTCATTTACCCTCTCAAACTTGTATTAGGAGGTCTGTATGTACATATGTAGTTTTTAACCAGAAGTTACTGAACTAGTTTTAGAATACTGCGATTTGAAATTCCTCGGGTGTTATCAATTATATCAGACAAAAATATATTATGTCTTCTTTAAAATGTAGTTATTGGTCAGTTTAGTTAATGTCTACTGTTTAGTTTGAAATTAGCTGTATACCGTCATTTCCATGATTCTTACAGACTTGGGTTTTGATGTGTAGATCAAAAAGGGTGTCAGAGGATTCGACGAGCCGAATTTGAGATTTAGTGCGATGTGCCTTCATGGATTCGAGAGGCCCCTCAGTGCCACAAGATGACATTCTTATGCAATTCATTGGATTATTGATTACAAGTTATGGGAATGTGGAGAAGCGTGGGACTGTAGCCTGTTTAGTATCAATGAACTGAGGCTCAGGCCCTGGTCAGACCCATAAACTGTTAGGGATCATCTCAAAATGGGTTGAAGCTGAAAAGACTTAATATTTTTCGTCTTGGGGGGGGGGTTGAACCTACATTTCGTCTTTCTGTTGCTTTGAAGCTTCAATACATCGTTGTGGCAGTAATTGTTTTGAAATGCTAAAAAACTATCAGCAACGAGCATTAGGCCAACATTAGGCGGCGAGTGCGTGCGCGGAGCACGGGAAGCGCTCATGGCAAGCGCTGTGCTCATGGCGAGCGCTGCACCGCGCCGTGGCCAGCGCGGGGAGCGGGGCGGGCATCGCCATCGCCAACGCGGCTGGTGCAGAAATGTTGGAGAGTGCTTTCTCACAAAAGCACGTGTCCTGCTTCTGTCACTCTGACAGCACGTCTAAAGTCCAAACGCAGGCAATTGACAATTACAGGTTTTGACAAGAAACATTAGTTTCTCACTCTCTCATCCTCTTGAGACTATCTCAATGTGGTCATCTCACAGTTTCGGTTGAATGGGATGTGTCGTAGGGCCCCTAGGGCCCGTGACCATGTGGATTAAGTAAACAAACATGCGCGACAGGTGACATTATTTGGAGAGTTCTACTTCTAACTTCTAAATATAAACTTACCAAAGGATGTTCAGGGATGTTCGCTAGAGGTGAGCAGGGTCCAATCAAGCTACTATTGTTTTATCAACGCGTAAATTTATTGTTTTATTAATTATTATTATTATTAATTTTATGTGAAGCCAGTCTTAAGTCTTTTGGGGGGGAGGGGGTCCAGAGAGAGACGAAAAAAAAATAAGTCTTTTCAGCTTCAACCCATTTTGAGAAGATCCCTTATCCCATAAAGGATAAAACTGTCTTTTTTAACACCATGTGACTTTGTGTGTGAATTTGAAATGTTGAATATCATTAGATTAAATAACATCACAAGCATTATATATTGATAACAAGCAGTTTAAGTCAAATGTTGGGCTCTTCATTAGCATAATGTGTATGTGCACCTATATATTTTTTGGCCTCGAAGAATAATTGTTGATTGTTTCTGAATAGTTTTAGCATCTTGCCCTTTCCTTAGAATCAGATTTGCTTTTGATATTTTGGGACTCAAAACATTCCCAAAAAAGGTTTAATGCCCAGAAACATCACCAAAAAACAACAACAACAACAACAACAACAACAACAACAACAAAACATCTTAAAGTATTCTGATGGTCAGCATGATTCACAATTGAGATTCGTCTAATCTTTTCACTGTTATGGAATCTGTCTGTAATTGTAGTTTTAAAACAAATCTCAACTGCATCATTACTCTTTTAGTCGACACTGCGGATCCACTGCACGGAGAACTTCCACTGTGGAGCGAGAATCAGGGCTATTTCACTGTGTTTTATTGTAGTGTGAAAGTGCATTGGGGACAGCTATTGGATGAATCAACGATCCCAAATTGAACTAATTGCACTGTTGCCTGCCCAATGGACCCAGACGTGGACTCGGGAGAGCGCGGAGAGGAGAGCGCAGAGTACATTACTGAATGAGAGTAATTGCTAGCACCTGTGCCTAGTCGGTTGACTCTACGGGGAATTTTCGCCCGACACTAAAGAGCAAAGGCTGCGAGCATATGGGTGTGGCAACGGGAGCCTGCGTTTCCTCTCATTCCCATTCACATCCAGAGAAATGGAGGGTGACGGCACGGCTTTGGGTTCAGGCGGACAGACCACATGGATTTTGGGTTGAAACGTTACAAAAAATCTGCTTCCAATTACAGCTCCATTCGCTTTTACTCACCTGAAACACAATATTGCAGCGAGGCAACAGTTCATGAATGGCTTTAATGTGTTTTAGCGTGGCCTGTCGCAATTGGTGGATATCATTTAAGAAACTTCTTCCAGACCTATAAGCAGTTGCGTGTGAGCTTACACGACACGAGACAGACTAAAGCAACCCAGCTTTAGAAGTGGATGATCTAGTATAAAAGATATTTGTCGATGATCAAGAATGTGTGTCAAAATAGTCAAGTATTAAGATCACTTTTTTGACTGCTGCATGTCAAAAACTAGAATGCTGTTGCTTTTATTTTGAAGTATCTTATTGATATCATATTTTTACATAAAGTCTACAGTAAACACAACAAGGGAAGGTTTGGCTAAAGTGCAAGAAGAGTAAAGTGAAGCGAGTGTTGATCTGAGCGGGGCCTCCAGGCCAGAGCCATGATCTCTGTGTCTCAGTGTAGACTCCACACAAGCAGCAGAATATGTCGGCCCTGCATCTGTGCTCTCTGTGGCTCCCACAGGCCAACATGGTGTACATATAAAAAACATGACATAAACTAATACTATACTGACTTTGTTCTCATTAAAAACTCCAAAGAACTTTCCTCTGTGCACAGGCAACACTAAGTTTATATTTAGAACTTGTAGCCATTGTTATTATAAGTGAGGCAAGTCTTCAGAATCACAAGGTGTAATTGTGCATGCTTAGAATGTAGGGAGAAAATGGAGGACGCTCATTGCATTCAACTACTTTCTGTACACGCATTATCTAACAATGTTTATTGTATTTGCTTACTCTACTTTGTCACACACCAACCATCTGTTCAACTTTCCTGTGACATAAACCTGTGTCCTCACCTTAGAGCTACATCTGCTGTGCAGGTTGGTTTAGCCTGTACCTGTCCTTTGTTTTCTTTCACTCTTTCTCTTGTGATCTCACCTTCATAAATGTTACACCTTCTGCTCGAACCTTTATTAAGGTTAATGCATCTCCCTGGGGCTAAGATGTGCCTCATCTTATGTGCAAGACATAACAAAGAACACACCATCTGTAGAGTTTGGAGTGTGTTTGTGCCCATATATCAGAGGCCACGCAGCCATCCCCTATGGCCTATTGTTTTGGAAGAGGATGACTCTTGTTCTCCTCCCTTGGATGCTGGGGAATAGCCCACAGTCTGGCTAATATTTAACTAATGACTCTGCCAGACCTGAGCCATCTCTGCAGTGACTCCACCGAAGTGTAGCTGCAGTGTGAAATAGAATGTGTAGGGATGGGGCCGCACAGTATCTGGGGAAAGGGCTATGGGAGAAAATAACTGTTGGAAAGCCCATAAAGGAGTTGTGAGTGAGTGAGGGAGAGATGGATGCACTGTGTTGTGTGGGAGGCCAATGAGTCCAGGAGTCTCCGAGAATGCCATATGCTACCTTGAGGCAGAAATAATCAAAAAAAGAGAAAAGAGAATGGCTGGTTTCCCTCAGCACTTTTATTATGTGTCCGGCCTTCACATTTCTTATCAAAACGCTTCGGTGTTATCTATAGAGAAATGGGAGAAGGGGCTGAGAGAGCCAGCGGAAGGGAACCAAATACAAGACATAATTAGATAATGAGGGCTGTGTTTGTCAAAAGCTGAGTACAAAGGGAAAACGGCAATTTGGACAGCCTTAATAATAAAAGTGCGAGAAATGTAGGGGCTGTGGAGAAAGTGTTGGGGGCACATAGAAATGAGAAACCCAGGCTCTGATTACTGTTCTGGTTGCCACCAATGCGGCTCCAGCTCTGTTGCTGCCAGCCAAATGTAGTATTAGTCACCTTAATAATTAATCACCCTGGGAGCATGTCATTGCAGCCATGCGCTGACCCATTTCTATAGCACTTTTTTCTTCAGTAACATACCCACAGAGCCCCTGGTGCACTGTGCCTTCATTTAGTGAGACGGGGGTGCAGACCCAAATCCTCTGGGTCAAGCCTGGTCATTTATTAACCACGTTTCTCAGGAGAAATAAAAGTAATCTTGCTGCTCTTCTCAAAGCCAGAAACCATGCAGTGGGGGAGCGTAACAGTGTCAACCGTGGCCCAATAGGCTTCCTTACTGTCTGTCCTGGTGAAATATGAAGTCCATATGTGGGACGGCCATCTGAAAGAAGGACCCAACAGGGTTCCTTCAGGCTTTGCTGCCCATCACCACAAAAGCAGATGGCTGTGTCCTGCTCTTTTTAAGTTTTTTGCAACAGCCCCCCTTTTTCTTTTATTCAATGCTATACGGCCTATTAGCCCCCTGCTAGTCATGGTCTAGAAGCCTTTGCTTAGCCCCTAGGGGTCTTCAAGACCGATGGAATGAAGTCAAGCTTCCCCTTTGACACAGGTCTCACTGGAAAGCTTTGAATGGAAGTCAACCGAATGAAAAGGCATGTTTTCGAGGACAAAATGGAGTAAGGTTTGGGCTGAATCAATACTGCTGTGTTGTTTGAACTTGAAATGCTGAGCTCTCTCTGTGCTCAGACAAAGCTGTGTTGACTGCAGGTGGCCAAGAATTTTCTGGACATTGGGTAAAAAGTAACAAAGTGTATGTAATGGAAGAGAAACTTGCATGCATCCATCTAAACGATTGTGAACAGAGTGGAGCGATAACCTGCTGTGTGCGCTCTATATCTGAGCTTCTCCTCTTCACTGAGAGAGCCAGCATTTATCACCAGCACCATCCTCACCAGCACATGTGGATGCTCGCACACAGGCAATTTCACAACAGAAAGGCAATCAAGGCTTAAAGTCACACAATGCAAATACGTCTGTGAGCTATCTTCAGTCATCCGCAAAGCCTCTCCTGCAACAGCATGCACTTTAGTCTGTCCATGGCACAAACCCATTCATTGTTTGATTCAGAGCTGGGGATGATCACTCTTATTGATTACGCCACAATAGTCAGTTCAATTATCAATTTAGACAAAGTAAAACGTGAGCACAGTACAACCCCGAAGTTTGATGAATGACTTCTTCTGTTGGATGGCAGGAAGGTTGTGTGTGTTTATTCAAGCACACAAATAATAGCCAAAGTAGGAAGGCAGGGGAAGAGTAGGTAGACTGACACTTAACTGTAGCTACTGCGGGGTTGTTTACTGGCACTCTCCTCACAGCTCCTTCGCCACAGCTCAAAATCTTTACTCCCTTGCACCAGGAGAGAGTCCCACACATTGCATGAATACAATCACCATATACACGTAAATGATATGGAATGTGCCAATATGGATGTATTCTTCAGGTGCACTGAATACAGACTGTCGCATTTGCATGCAAAGTACGCCCATGAGCATATTCTATTGCACGTATATGCGGTATATGCACACACAATTAACAATGGATAACACAATAAGAGCATGTAGCAATTCCCATAGCAGAAAAGCCAACAGTACATTCAAAACCTTCTTAAACATATACAGAAATATTATTGAAGAGATGGATATAGAGTTGGTTATTTATATTTAGCTATTTAGTGAAGTTTGCAGTAGTCATTTGTCATGATGTTTTAAAAATGTGTCCTAGGGAAGTCACTGTGTAAAATGTTAGTGTTACGATTATTATGAGGAAAAAACATCACAATTTAATAATTATTCATGATTAAAGCAACAATGAATCCTCAGTTTTGTTAATTCCTTTTATCACATGCATTATCTTACCTCAAGTTAATGAGGGATAAACAACCAGATAAAAGAGCATTTTACATTTACAATGACTTTATTTTCATTCTAAAATGCTGCTTATTTTTGAGGGATGACAATCTCACTCTAGACATTGAGTATCTGATTGGAATATAGTGAATAGATTATGCTGATACACTGAATATTGTCCGCTGCTAAGGCTAAGGCAAAGCGCAGTGAACTGTGGAGGCTCTAAAGCAGTTTAAAAAACATAAATAATGACTCAGATAGAATTAGTTTCCCCCTCTATAGAGCCGGACAGCGGAGCAGGGCTGCTCACACTAACTTGATTATGCATATTAAGTAGCCATGTGCACTGGGGCAGGTTTCTTGACTTTTTACAGCCCTCAAACATAAATTATTGAATAATAATAATTAACAAAAGTTGGATGAGCCACTAGGCTTGTTGTTTGTGCTAACAAAGTCTGTCGACAAGGTAATTTCCCAAGATGCCTGTCTAATACTTTCACTTCTCATGGCCACTTCTAGAAGAGAGGAGGCACAGCACCTGAACACATGCACCATAAGTCCAGCCCAATACCAGAAATGTGCAGTTTCCTATAGTCTATTCTTCATCTTACAGTATCAAATTATTGTGAAATAATTATTGAAAATCACGTTTGTTATGACACCAGGACCACACAAAAGTGAAATTCTTCATTCATATTGTTTAATGAATGACCATTCTCATGTGTGACCTTTATGAAATCAAACTTAGTGAAACTAGTAAAGTGAATTGAAATTGAATTGGGGTACACAGTGGTGTGATTTCTGGGCCAGACCATCATCACATGAGGACACTCTGAGTGGAGTCTGCACAAACAAGCTGTAGAAAATAAATTAATTGAAATGACTTTTTTAGCATTCTTCGCATTATATTGGTAAATATGAATAATCAATTAAAATTTATATTCCTTTTCTAGCAATAGCTTTCTAAGAAATACGAACTTATGTGTGGCATATATTTTTTAGTTTTAGTTTGTAGTTTTACTTTTTGCTAGCAAGTGAATAAAAAGCTCTTCATTCGAAAAACAAAAAGGGCAAAATATCTCTTTTGCAGCTTTTGTGAGAAATAAATGCCAAATTAATGTCTCATGTGGAAGGCAGTGCCTCACAATGTTTTAGTGTTGTTATACAGTAAATGAGAATTTTGTGTTGTTCTTGTTGACACTAATACTGGTTCACACAGTGACACATATGCTACCTCTTCACTTTAACACAATGTAGTTAAACAACAATGGGCTCCTCTGACGGGAGAAGATGGACACAGCACACAGTGTCAGTTGAGATTTGGGAAAGGGGAATACATCAATGCAGACAAAAGTGTGCCATGGCGCATTCTCAATCACCCTGACATGTGCCTCTCTGGCCCAGCGTGGAGTTATGGGCATATTGTGGATGTCTATGAGCGTTTTTACAGAGTGGATAGAAGGCACTGCGAGTGGTCCTCTCCCACTGTGGTAGGAGGTCTGCAGCCTTTATCTAGGTCTGGCTGCGGCTCTTTCATGCACACTGCCCACTACTAGTCACAGACTCCCAGGGCGGAATCCAATGAGGCTCATAGTGTCCCAGTGCAAGAACTATTCATGGCTTTAAAAAGGACCTCTCCTAAGAGCAAAGAAAGATGTTCATTTTGACCCTTTTTAATAACACCTCCATCCATTTCCATGTGAACTGGTCTTAAACACATTAAAAAAACAGAACTACTTCATTTGAAATGGTTTGCAGCAGTCTAAACATATTCCTCACATTCCTAGTATCCTAGTTATTCACTGCAATGAGTTTATGAGCATTTTTCACAGAGTTTTTCTGTCACGGTAAAGCGAACAACAACTTGTATGTTAACAACGCACTTCCTGGTTTTCAGACAATAAAGTGATTTATAATTACTGTGGCTGGCAAAAGTATTCATACCCGTCGTACTTTTCCACATGTCATATCACAACCACAAAATTGTAAATTGTATTGCAACTTTTTGTGAAAGAGCAACCCACATGAGCACACAATTGTGAAGTGGAAGGAATACATAATTTCCAGATTTGAAAAAACAAAAAAAAGTGCAGCATGCAAACGTATTCAGATCTCCTGAGTATTGACTCAGGATGTCTTTATGGAACCGCCTTTCTCTGCAATTACTGCTGCAAGTTCATTTATTTATTTGAGACAGGGACGGTGCACACTAGGTATTAACCTTATCAGGAGAGATGCATTGTACCAGGTTGTAGCTCAAGCTCATTTTCACTTGTTTTCTCCAATTTTATGAAGTCCCACTGAAGGGAGACGCCTATTGTGTTGTTTGTTGTTTGTTGTTTGTTTTTATTGGTAGGGGAAAGCAGAGTATCCAGAGGAAACCTACGCAGGTGGGGAGAACATGCAAACTCCACACTTTTTATTTTTACGGTATAGCGTAAAACACATATTTTGAAGGCTGCCAACCACCATTAAAAGTAAGACAACAACAACCACCAAGTTCTACTTTTGGGGTATGTCTCCACCAGTTTTGTTCCCCTACAGACTACATTTCCATTTCTTCTTCGTAAAGTCAAGTCAAGGTCAGTCAGATTTGCCGAACAGTTCTTCATCTTCCTCAAAGAAGTGGTTCTCCTCCTTAGTGGTTCCAACTCCACAGCCTATCTACAAATTGAAGTGCATCCGCCTGCGGGAGTCAGATTTCTCCTTCACTGTGGAACTCCTCAAGGTTTCTACTTCATGCCAAAGAGGTTAGCTGTAGTTTTTTTTTCTTGCAGAGAAGGATCTAAGGGGACTTTGGGTCACTTGTCTCAGGTCAGGGGATGTTGGGACATTGCAAAATTCCATGAACATTGTTTTATCTGAGTTTACTGTCACCCTTTGACGCAACTGCTGTTGTGATTCTGGCGCTACAAAAATAAATTGAATTGGTATTTTGCCTGATTATGAAGATTTCTAAACATCCGCATTCATCAATTGAGTCAAAAAAAGGCTTTCAGCAACTTTGCTCCCTGACTGTGGAACACAATTAAATCTATTCTATGCCTTTTAATTAATTCAATGTACTAGTTAAGTGCTTGTGTTCTTGCTTTGCATGGCATTATCCCATATTGTATGTATAAGGGTGTTTTTATGTATTTGTTAATTTGATTTATTTTCTTATTGAATGTGTTTTTGGCATCTTATCTGGATATTACGTTTAATTTGTATTTTGTAGTTGACAGGGTACTCTCAATGGCAAATCTTTGTACACGGTAATCTAATCTTGCTTTTAACTCTATTGAATCATTAGCTAGGCATTCAATCCTTCAGCAATCATCTGGAAACGTCTGACAACAACTGGTGGTACGCGGGGAAAAGAGGCTGAATACTTTTGCATGCTGCACTTTAATTTTCCTTCCACTTCACAATCGTGTGCCACTTTGTTTTGCTCGTTCACAAAAAAAGCAATAGAATTTATTGAAGTTTGTGGTTGTGATGTGACAAAATGCGTAAAAGTTTCAGGGATATTCATAATGACCACAGAAAGGTGTGATAACAACATAAGAAACTGGTGTTGAGAAAGATACTTCACCCATGCTGTTTATTATATTCACTAGCAAGGACCACAACCCCAGATACGATGCAAGGTGTTTATTGGCAGGGGAGAAACATTAACACGAATGTACGAAGTTGATGCCGTTTTGGGTCTTCTTGCGATGAGGGCTGAAGGCTCCCGGGCCTCGATACCCCCAAAAGAAGCTTAACGAGGCAGTGCGGATTGGCAGAATGGAGGACGACAAGGTAATGGTGTGTGCAGACCTGGAGAACCAGTGCTCCACGATATGAGGCGGTCAACGACTCCTTAACTGGAGGCAGATGTGGCAGCGCCAATGTGGGAAAAGTTTGGTAGGAAATGTGGGGACCAGACTTTAAGTAAAGGATGAACCAGATCCTGAGTCCTGCTGGGAAGTGCCACTTAACGACCAGTGCACAAGGTCTGGACGGATTGCAAAGGGGCTCGGAATAGATTGTGTTACCACAGTAGTCCTGCTGTTTTAGGGGAAGACTTAAGCGTTGGTTGGAGGTCCTTGATGCCGGGGTGAGGAGAACTATTGTGGACAAGACGGCCTCTGAGCAGGAGAACGCGCCTGAAGAGACGTCGATGCTACTCGGGTAGGCTTGAGTACTTGCAATGTGACTGGTAGTCGAAGGTGAATGGGAAGTAATTAGTTAAGGTTAAACGTGGTGAGGGTAGAACGAAGCCATGATGGAAGGAACGTTAACGGAGCTGGATGATCCAGGAGGACTGAAGCACCTGAAGCGGAGCTTATGTGAAACGTGGTAGCTGAGGTTGGAGGAACTGGGGTCGATGTTCTGAATGTATTTGTTGATGATACAGGGTCATCGGACTGGACGGCCATGAACATGAATGGCCCGACAAGACAGCAATCCTTATAGCATTGGTCTTAAAGAACCCCCAAACCGGGTGATAGAACGGTGTATCAAAGTGCAGCAGCAACTTGATGGACTGGATGAGAATGACGACGCTTTGGAGTGATGAACCGAAGACGTTAGGGTCGGGAGGTGGGAGATACAGGGCTTGCCCCAAGGGAATGATCGGCATGGTAAAGTTGGTATAACCATGTGCTGTTTGGAGGACTCCAAAACATGGCGGACCAGCATCCCGGTGCCCGAAGAGGGAAGAGGCGGCCTCCCGGTGCCCGAAGAGGGAAGAGGCGGCCTCCCGGTGCCCGAAGAGGGAAGAGGCGGCCTCCCGGTGCCCGAAGGGGGAAGAGGCGGCATGAGGGACGAGGCGGCATGAGGGACGAGGCGGCATGAGGGACGAGGCGGCATGAGGGACGAGGCGGCATGAGGGAAGAGGCGGCATGAGGGACGAGGCGGCATGAGGGACGAGGCTGCAGGAGGGAAGAGGCTGCATGAGGGAAGAGGCTGCATGAGGGAAGAGCGAAGAGGCTGCATGGGGGAAGAGCGAAGAGGCTGCATGAGGGAAGAGCGAAGAGGCTGCATGAGGGAAGAGCGAAGAGGCTGCATGAGGGAAGTTGACCAGAAAGTTGACCTGGCATCCCGGTGCCGAGGGGGGAAATAAAGTAGACCTGACATCCCGGTGCCGAGGGGGGAAATAAAGTAGACCTGGCATCCCGGTGCCGAGGGGGGAAATAAAGTAGACCTGGCATCCCGGTGCCGAGGGGGGAAATAAAGTAGACCTGGCATCCCGGTGCCGAGGGGGGAAATAAAGTAGACCTGGCATCCCGGTGCCGAGGGGGGAAATCAAGTAGACCTGGCATCCCGGTGCCGAGGGGGGAAATAAAGTAGACCTGGCATCCCGGTGCCAGAGGATAAAACGCTGGAACCTAGCGACGCGGTGCCCGAGGATGAAACGCCGGAACGTGGCAACGCGGTGCCCGAGGATGAAATGCCGGAACGTGGCAACGCGGTGCCCGAGGATGAAATGCCGGAACGTGGCAACGCGGTGCCCGAGGATGAAATGCCGGAACGTGGCAACGCGGTGCCCGAGGATGAAATGCCGGAACGTGGCAACGCGGTGCCCGAGGATGAAATGCCGGAACGTGGCAACGCGGTGCCCGAGGATGAAATGCCGGAACGTGGCAACGCGGTGCGCCCGAGGATAAAATGCCAGAACGCCCGAGGATAAAATGCCGGAACGTGGCAACGTGGTGCCAGAGGATAAAATGCCGGAACGTGGCAACGCGGTGCCAGAGGATAAAATGCCGGAACGTGGCAACGCGGTGCCTGAGGATAAAATGCCGGAACGTGGCAACGCGGTGCCAGAGGATAAAATGCCGGAACGTGGCAACGCGGTGCCAGAGGATAAAATGCCGGAACGTGGCAACGCGGTGCCCGAGGATAAAATGCCAGAACGCCCGAGGATAAAATGCGGGAACGCCCGAGGATAAAATGCGGGAACGCCCGAGGATAAAATGCGGGAACGCCCGAGGATAAAATGCGGGAACGCCCGAGGATAAAATGCGGGAACGTGGCAACGCGGTGCCCGAGGATAAAATGCGGGAACGTGGCAACGCGGTGCCCAAGGATGGAAACGTTAGAACCTGGTAAAGACTGTAACCGAAGCTATAAGCTGGCAACTTTGAGTCAGGACGAAACGCGGTAACGGGATGAAATGCTGGAACCTGGCACGCCAAGCCAGAGGATAAACCGCAGGAACCTGGCGACGTAGCCAGAGGATAAACCGCAGGAACTTGGCGACGCAGTGCCAGAGGATAAAACGCAGGAACCTGGCGACGCAGTGCCAGAGGATAAAACGCAGGAACCTGGCGACGCAGTGCCAGAGGATAAACCGCAGGAACCTGGCGACGCAGTGCCAGAGGATAAAA
Organism: Eucyclogobius newberryi; assembly: GCF_026437365.1. Taxonomy (NCBI): domain Eukaryota; kingdom Metazoa; phylum Chordata; class Actinopteri; order Gobiiformes; family Gobiidae; genus Eucyclogobius; species Eucyclogobius newberryi. The sequence goes on along the minus strand of NW_027315945.1, from coordinate 26,391,204 downwards.
CGCAGGAACCTGGCGACGCGGTGCCAGAGGATAAAATGCCGGAACGTGGCAACGCGGTGCCTAAGGATAAAATGCCGGAACCTGGCGACGCGGTGCCAGAGGATAAAATGCCGGAACGTGGCAACGCGGTGCCAGAGGATAAACCGCAGGAACCTGGCGACGCAGTGCCAGAGGATAAACCGCAGGAACCTGGCGACGCAGTGCCAGAGGATAAAACGCAGGAACCTGGCGACGCAGTGCCAGAGGATAAACCGCAGGAACTTGGCAACGCAGTGTCGGAGGATAAAACGCAGAACCTGCCGGAACGTGGCAACGCGGTAAAACTATGTAACTTGGCGACACGGTGCCAGAAGATTACCGATGAGCAAGGAGAGGAGGGGGGAGAGATGGCAGGGTAAGTTTTTTTTTTTTTTTTTTTAATATACGTTTTCATTATTATTTTATAATAAACATACATACGTTGTATGTATTTTATTGTTATTTTGAGCGATGCGGGAGGGGTGAGCGAGTAAGGTGAATTAATTACTTGAAAGAGGTGAGAGAGTCTGGCTCCAAGGCTTGAGTGATGGGCAGCTCGGTGCAGGAGGAAGGAGACAACGGAGGAGGAAGGAAACGACGGAGGAGGAAGGAGACGAGGGTGAGGATACTTTACCTGGAGGAGCCGCTCCTGGCCGCGAAAGTGGGCGGGGCAGAGCGCGCTCCGCAGTGGAACGAGAGTTAACGGGAATTGTGAGCGCAAAAGAGAAGTTTAAAACATCATGATTTGATGACGGTGCCGTGGTCTGGAGACCTGCCGCCGTCCATGTGGACGGTCAATGTAGAGAGAAATGACGAGCGCGTGCGGTGGGCGCTTAACGAGCGAGGCCGCGGGATGAGCGCTGGGATGACGCGGGCGCTGGAAAGACCGGAGCGCTGGGAGGAGGGCGCAGGACGCACGGCGATCTCAATACCGGACTAGCAGAAGTGATGCGAGGTGGGACGCCGGTCTGCTGACGGGAGCCTGGCCGTGAGCGAGAGCTGAGCCTGTGAGAACAGCTGATGGGACCGGACCGGTCCTAGTGGGACACCAGTGGAGGATGGCCCGGTGTGGCTCGCCTGTGCTGGGCCGATGCATCGAAAGGAACGAGGTCGAGTTGATCCATAGAAAGGTCGGGAACGAGTGTGTTTTCGAGCGAGGCTCCCGCCGCCATGGAGCGTGTGCACGAAAATCACGAACACAGGTGTGTGTGATCTGGATGATTAAGTAGTGTAGCCGCAGGAAGGGGCGTAGGAAGGGGCGTGGTCCTGCTCCCGAACTTAAGATAACAAACTTATCTTCATTTATATTGGTGGTGGTTGAAGAAGCTGTAAGTGTGTCAGTTAGACCCAGGGCAGCTGTGGTTATAGGAGAAGCTTGTTTTGAGTGAACAAATGATGCCCTACTATAATGCTTTTGTAATGTAATTCCTATTTTTTTACTGTTGATGTGTTGAAGTGGCAAAATAAAGAAAACATGACATGAACAGGAACAGGAACAACATGACATGAGGCATTGTAAACACCAACAACAGCCATTAATTTTAATGATATGCCCAGAATAAGTATTGTATTTCTTCAACCTAAGAACGTTAGTCTAGTTCAGGGCCTTCATCGTTGCAAAGGTTTACTCAAGGAGACAAAATTGAGAGACAGACTCCTAGATACCAGGAGACATAGAGCCACGATGCATTTCTAATCAACTCACTTGCCGACTTGCAAATTCTCATCTGGTGTGCACAAGGTCAACTGTGAGATGTACAAAGCAAAGCGGCAGACAGAGGCAGACAAAGACACGGGACGGGACATGACTTGTGAATCTTTTTGTGAATAAGTACTGTTGTTAAGGCAGACGGTGATGGCAAGGTCCACATTTAGGACATTGTGTCTGATGCAACATAAGGTGAATTTTTAAAAGTTGTCTGCCACTGTGTCCTCTACAATGCCACCTTTCACCAGCTGCTCACATCTCCAGCCAGTCATATTTCAGGGAGGGTTTTTGTCATCAGTGTGTGTTGGTGTGTGGATATTCCAGAGCAGATAGGGGTTATTCTCTTATCCTTTGACCCAGATTTGTGGAATGCAGGGGACATGAAAGACACGGCCTTCCCAGTGGAGCCAGGGTCATGTGCCACCTGAACACAGGCGTGCACCGGTACAGCAAGCTGAGCAGATGTCATGGAATGAGACATACACCAATGCTATTCCTTAACACACAGAGAACACAAAATCAACTTAGAATAGGAAACGACACAGAAATATCAGACTTTTGTGTGGCATGCATGGGAGAAACCGCCGGGCTGGGTCACCCGGCTGTTGTAAGCAGCCTGGTGACCCTCCTGGTCTCACGACGTTTTTTCTCATGCTGGTTGGTTTTATTAGATAGTATGGAATAGGCGGGTCACATTTCCCATTGGTCAGCTTCACATCAAGGCACTTGTCTTTTATGACAGTTGGTATTTTTCGTAGAGATAAAGCCTTGGGTAAACATTACCCAAACTCCCCTTGGGTGTTACCCCCTCCCTAGGGTAAAAATTCTCTGCTCCATCTTTACGACCCCTTCACAAATGCAGTTTGTCACATGCTGTTTTTCTCTTAGACTAATGATGCAGATAATACATCACTATTATGCAGATAAAATACATCACAGAAATATAATCATATATTTACATTTTTATCACAGCAGAAAATACTAATATGCAGTCAGACAGTCAGATACACATGGATGACTTCAAAAAATATAAATGCACGCACACGCTAAATCACCACCATCCCAAACACATGGAAATCCCGCGACACAGCTATAGCCTTTGGGAAGTGCACAGAAATAGATACAGTTAAAGATTCATATAAACTGATTGTGACCATGGCAAAGGTGAAGGTCCATAAGGTCTGTGGTGGCTTCACTTTAAAAAGAATGAAGTGTATTGGAAATGTGGTGGACATGTTTACAGAAGTGGCATGATTAAACAGAAGTACCAGAGACACTGGCTGGACTTAAGCCAGTGTTATATATGGAGCCTTTCTTCCCCGGATGGTTCCTAAGCAGCAGCACACTCGTGTCCGTCCGCCTCTCTGCATGTGCTGTCGTCACATGCCTGTCCCCTTGGGCAGGTAATAGTTAAATGCTGTCATTTCTGAGCCTTGACTTAGTGCCACAGCCAATAGTTCTGTCACAAAGTAGTCGTTACTGTGTGTTTGAATGACAGTCTTTGGCCAGGGCTCTTCACAAGTTCTCGTCATGACCGCTGAAAAAAGTAGCTCAGGAAAGAAAACCATTACTAAAGAAGAAAGGTATCAGACAGCCTCCTGCTGGTATAAATGGAAACCAAATATAATGGCTCCAAGCCATTCGGCGAAATCTAGTGCAATTTTGCTCCCTTGCTTGTAATTCAAGTGAAGTTTTCTTTTGGAAATGGGTTTGCCAGTGTTATTTTTTTCCTTCTCCATTGAATTATTATATCAAGCATTAATGAAATATGTTGTCCTATTGACCTCAAGCAAACTTGACCTATTTCTTCTTGTGAATGTGTGTTTGAAATGCCTCTTCGTCTTTGGTTAATTCCAGAGCTTTGGTGTGAGTGAGGCAGGGAGCAGGGACACATGGTTCAGGCCTGGCCTACAATACACAAGGACCTCAGGGATAAGGAAGCTAGTGGGGGTTCTGAGGCATAAAAGTTCCTTTCTTCTGCACCCGATCCCTTTTCTTTGAGCTGGAAGGGGGGTTGCCACGGCGATGAGGTTGGTCTGTCTCCCATGGCGTGGTCTGGGAAGCACAGCAGCTTGCTCTGACATTTACTCAGCCACAGGAAACAGAGACAAGAGAGATGTTGCGCACATAGAGCCTGTGTGACGTGTTTCCTCTATGCCCGGCTACAATATAAATAATTGTCAATGTTTGTGGAAAGTCACATGTTTAATCATGGTTTTGTGTCTGAAACCATGTCGAACTGGTTGTTTATCATGTAGCTGAAACCACTGCAATGGGTCCTTGCTTCCAGTCATCATCATTTCCTCTTCACATCCTGAGCAGAGATCCTGCCAACACTCACAAAAGAGGGTTTAACTATCAAATGTGACAAATACCAAGTGCCATATAAACAAAACATAATGGCCAAAGCATGCTTTTTCACATCTTGTTATTGATTTAAAGCCAAAGGGACAAATGTGGTGGAGATTATCCATTGTTTGTAGAAACGCACACACACATTTCAGCACACATTACCAGCAGACATTCAAAACTATAGCTTTGTTATAGTCATTCTGTCTCTCAACAAAATCTGTTTCATTGATTAATATTTTGTATAGAAACAACAACAATATTTGTAAAATCTGGATCATACATTCTCGCTTTTAGTGTAAACAATATGACCTGGTGACAGTTTCTTATATGATAAGAATTACCCACCAAATATCAGTTTATTCATATACTAGGCCATTTTATAAAGAGTTCAATTTATAAGTTCACGCAATCTTGATAACGATTAGAAAATATATATATTGATAGTGGAAAAAGATCATCAGGACTATATCAGGAAAAAACAACATTGTCCAGATGACAACAACTGAAGCTTTTCTACTATGGAACACTCCTGGACAAATGAGCGATTACACCGACAATAATAATTATACATCTGTTTTCTAAAGGGCTTTACAACTCCAGGATGCTCTACAGAGTTAGAACAAGAGCTCAAGATGAGTTTTTTCATGGAAAATTCCGATTGTCTAGACTTCAATCAATGGACAATGATCTCTGCCAATATTTTGTGCCATAAATGTGCCATTTGATCATTTCCCCAAAATGATTCCAACATTATTTGAATTTGCTATAAACTCAAATATTGTCTAACGTGCAGTGAATATCAATACTCAAATTTAAGAAACAAATTGTTTCTTAGTCAATTTGTCTTCTTTGTCTTTTTTGCCCCACAGGATTTATTGGACCAGATGGTGTAGCATTAAATAGGGGAGACGATCAGGGCGGACAATCAGCAAATTGTCAGAGACAGGAATTGATCTCACAATGCCGAGGCTGGAACAGGGGACTGGTATTTGTGCTGCTGTTTAAACAATCATGCCAATGATCAATGTTAAAGAAAAATATATTGATATTGTATCAGTGTGAAATCATCACATCGCACGTATCTATCTTTTACAATTATAATGCAACCTAAACTAAGCACAGTTATTGATTAACTGAATAATCTTCACATCCCTAATGCACAAACAAACCTTATTAACTGCATGCCTTCAGTATGTTCGTAGGAACTGTAACCATCTTGTGTTCTTCTGAAATGCATTACATGTTAGCTTTGGATGAAACCTTTCCCAGCCAGTTAAACACGGAAAGTCCCAAACGCAGAGAAGTCTGTGATGCCTGAAAAGCCACTGCAAGTTGAAATCACTTTCCTCTTTTATCCAAAGCTGTTCAAACATTGTGTGATTAAAGGAGACAACAGGCAGCCATATCAGCAAATACAATACTGGTAAGAAGGAAATGGCAGTTGTGATGTGGGTTTAGAAGATAAGCCTTGCAACATGCCGCCACATTTTACAGCAACAGTGAGCCTTCTTTCAGACGGCCTTGTTAGCATATGGCCCATGAGAGACAGCCAGATAAAGACAAAATCCATCACAATTCAAGTCGTCTGCATGTAACATACGACTAAAAGGAGTGACAGCATTTTATGAGATACATTCATGTGTGCCACTTAGGGAGCCTCAGCGACGCTTCTCTGACAGGGAAACACAAGCTCCTCTGTCAGCCCTGAATGAGCTTTATATTCACAAAGTCTGCCGCTCGAAAGGAAAAATGTCCTGTTTTAGCCTTTTCTTCTTTCAATTCCATATACAAGTGACCTCTATGGGAGTATTCTTTGTTGCTGTTTTTCACGTCAGCTCAAAGACAGAAAGACAATCCAGCCTCTGTCCAGCGAATGATTTCCCAGTATGCCTTACACTTCCTTCTTACAGTCCACTGGGAACATGCAAGAACAGGATCAGTGTGTAATGCACTATTTGAATCTATTTTCAAATAGAATCTGCAATTTCAAGCAGAAATCAAAGCATGAATTGTAATCTTCCATGTTTACAGGCTAAACAACAGATAACTTTTTCAATGTGCATTAGAATCAATAATCATTTATGTTTTGTTGTTAGTCAGTGGTTTGGGTAATTGTGTTTACTACATGTATAGAGAGTCATGTGATATTGGAGTACCAAATGTAATGCATAAAGTCTGTCTATTTTACCCATCAGAGGCTGTATAATATCTAGATTAGGTTCTCTCCTGCAGCGTCTCTATGGTCCAGGCTCCATGCTGATATGGTCACTGGCTTCATTTGTTAACTCTTCATCTTTTCTGAATGTGTGCTTCTGCCTCAGTGAGACACCAGATAAAGACAGGCTGAACCAGGCTAGCTGACAGTTTGTTCATTTGTGCATATGATGGTATCATTGCCAGAGGCACTTAGCTCTAAAGCGGTGGGGGTCTTGGAGATGCATTTCACGTGTCCCGGCTGCCGTCCGTCTCTGGGGTCAGTGCATGTGCCGAGATGAGTCTGGACGGGATCTCCTCACCCTCACTGTGATTACTTTGCTGGGACTAAGTTATGCTAACACATTCATCTCCAAAAGCACCCTGATTATTTAGAATTCCTCACCAACTGTTTTAGATTTTGCTCGCTTGCTATTTTATGCAAAGATGCTTTTTCCCCCTACTGCTGGTTGGCACATCGCTACTCAAGCACAGGGCGATACATGGAGGAAATTATGACAATTGTTGAATTCTGCGCCCTTATTTCAATGTGCCCTTGATATGTGAATGAATACAAATCAAAATATGTCAAGCTTTTCCCTCAAAGTACTGAATGTTGTAATTTTGGAAAATGAATGGGGTGAACATATACTGTATCATTTTCATATTTCTCTGTCCCGCTAAATTGCTCAAAGTTGTATTTAAACCGTAGCCCTTTAATCCATAACAACTTCCTCTGTTGTCGGTGTAATCCCTCATTCGTCCAGGCGTGTTCCATAGTAGAAAAAGCTTCAGTTGTAGTCATCTGGACTCAGTTTGAAAAAGTAGACGTTTCGACTCTCATCCAAGAGTCATTGTCAAAAACAGAATTTAGGTCGAGAACTCCGATATTAATACTGTTCTGTGGTAAGACCCGCCCATTGGGAGGAGCCTTCCTGAAGTAGAAAGAGTTGTTTGTTTCAACAGAAACTCCCCCCTTGTATCTACCGAGCTAGCCTATTCAGAATCTTAATGGGCTGTTAAAACCTCTTTGTCTTAGTGAGACCCTGGCTCAACCACCCTGAGTACCTGATTAGCATTTGAATTCCCTGGTCCTTTACCTTTCCAGGGGTTCAGTAACCCATTATAGATAACAGGAAGATTAAACCTAAGCCCTCCATTTCTGTTTAAAGAAGGTCTTTCTTTTTTAACAAAAATAGCTTCCTTGACTCCTCTTTCAAACCATCTTTTCTCCCTACTTAAAACCTTCACCTCACCGTCTTCAAACGAGTGATTAGAGGCTTCAAGATGGAGATGCACGGCGCTCTGAGGTCCTGAACTAGTATTTCTTCTGTGCTGATAAAGCCTCTTGTGTAGAGGCTGTTTCGTCTCACCTATGTACCGTTCTTTACAGCTTTCTTCACTGCATTGGATCGAATAAACTACATTGTTCTGTTTTTGAGTCGGCAATTTGTCCTTTGGGTGAACCAGTTTTTGTCTTAAAGTGTTGCCTGGTTTAAAATAAACAGGGACTTCGTGTTGTCTAAAAATTCTCTGCAGTTTTTCCGACAGGCCAGACACATAAGGGATAGAAACACCCTTCCTTCTCTGTTCAGTTTCCCTTTTGTCCTGCTTCTTGGTTCTCTTCACTCTGTTGAGAGCCCCGCTTGGGCCTGTCGGAAAAACTGCAGAGAATTTTTAGACAACACGAAGTCCCTGTTTATTTTAAACCAGGCAACACTTTAAGACAAAAACTGGTTCACCCAAAGGACAAATTGCCGACTCAAAAACAGAGCAATGTAGTTTATTCGATCCAATGCAGTGAAGAAAGCTGTAAAGAACGGTACATAGGTGAGACGAAACAGCCTCTACACAAGAGGCTCTATCAGCACAGAAGAAATACTAGTTCAGGACCTCAGAGTGCCGTGCATCTCCATCTTGAAGCCTCTAATCACTCGTTTGAAGACGGTGAGGTGAAGGTTTTAAGCAGGGAGAAAAGATGGTTTGAAAGAGGAGTCAAGGAAGCTATTTTTGTTAAAAAAGAAAGACCTTCTTTAAACAGAAATGGAGGGCTTAGGTTTAATCTTCCTGTTATCTATAATGGGTTACTGAACCCCTGGAAAGGTAAAGGACCAGGGAATTCAAATGCTAATCAGGTACTCAGGGTGGTTGAGCCAGGGTCTCACTAAGACAAAGAGGTTTCTAATAGCCCATTAAGATTCTGAATAGGCTAGCTCGGTAGATACAAGGGGGGAGTTTCTGTTGAAACCAACAACTCTTTCTACTTCAGGAAGGCTCCTCCCAATGGGCGGGTCTTACCACAGAACAGTATTAATATCGGAGTTCTCGACCTAAATTCTGTTATTGACAATGACTCTTGGATGAGAGTCGAAACGTCTATTTTTTCAAACTGAGTCCAGATGACTACAACTGAAGCTTTTTCAACTTCCTCTGTTGCTGATCTGAACCCACCGTTTTCCCATTTGGCCTGGGTTTGAAGTCCGACCGCACCTGCTGCTCTCCCCGTTTGCATTAGAAAAGCGGCTGTGCTGTTCATGGAGCTGCGTTAAGGGGATATCAGCATAATACCAGCCTGAATATGTTGGAACATATTCCTCTAATCCTGAGTACACTGTAATCAGAGCAGACTGAGCTCCCTTCACTTGGACTGCACAAATAGGTCCTTTGTTATAGGTAGGCTGAACTGCACCGCACGAGATGAAAATCAGGAGGAAATGAAGAACCAAAGAGAAGAATGAATTTCCATGAGAAATGCATAAGGTAGACCTGATTTAAGAGAGTAGATTGGTATGTATAAACCTATAGAATATAAAAGCACATTTTCTGCTCCAGGATTTGGATTTGGATGGATTTGGTCAGCAAATGTAAAGATCTATTCAATCGATTGCTATTGGGATACAAATTCTGTGCTTGTTAGATTAATTAGTAGTTTTTTAAAAATGATTTGAAAATAATGTTTAACCCTTTGCTTGATGTCACAGCACAATTCTTCAAATAAACCAGCTGTTTAGTCGTTTGTGTTTGGATAATTGGCCCATGATCAGACTTTTAAAGACTTGTTTACGCTTTCGAGATGCTGGTGCAGGTTTGACACAGACAAGTACGGCCTGATATTGATAAAGACAAATAGCTTGTCTTTTGCTGCAGTTTTTGGCTGTTTTTGAATGTTAGATGTAAGTCCAGTAGTTGTCAAATTAAGTTTCTGCCCAGAAAAGATGAGGGAATCGACTTTTTCACATTAACATACATTAGGTGATTCCCAAACAAGTATTACTGAATAATAATAGGTTGTAATGCATTATGTTGGTATATACCAGTGTGTTGTGAACAGCACTGCAGGGATTTACAGTGAATTTGGAAGAGATTTCTGAAAACGGGAGCAGTGACCAGATGCGCAAGGGAAAGCAGCATCTGCAGCATTAATTACAATAGCCCCCTCCCTCTGCACCGCCACCTGTTTTATTTCAATAGCCTCCTCTTTAGATGTGTGAGTGAAACACAGGAATCCACTTTCAACATCCTAGCTGATGCAACCATCACCTCGTGTGTGTGCAAACTGCAACACACACAACCAATTCCCCTGCGGCTATCTCCATGTCTTATCTATTAAGAGGGAAAGTGAGAAAGTGAGCAAATAAAAGCTTGCTGTCACCCAAGATGTCTGGTTCATACACCCAGTATCTTCTTTGACTGAATTGATTCGGGGAGTCAAGCCTTCATGTTTGGGAGCGGACAGCAGTGCTGTGTTTGTGTGTGAATCATATCTTGTGGTGCCATGCCTTTGTTTGTGTTCTTTGCTGTGATCATGATCCAGAGGTAACATCTGCTCAGTGCGAGCGTTATGTGGCACGTCATAGGAGATGTTCTGGATGATCTAAGTGTGTCTTTGTGTCAATAATCTGAGCAAGTGAAAAATCGTGCATATAAATACATAAATAAAAATATTAAAAATGGGTCGGTCACATTTGAACTCATTTTCTGTTATCTCTGCAACATAATGCCCAGGATACCAGGACGTTCCTGCCTATGATCCATAGTTTCTGTGATAAGCACCAGACACCTACTGTATTATCGATAATGAGCAAAATATCAAAATTATTACAAATGGTAATAATTAAAGTAGCATACGATTTTCTGTATTTACTTAATTTTACACATTTTATTGTGTTGTGTAATCAGAAACAGTATTTCAATCCTTCAACGTTTATTTAAGGAGACATTTACTATTCTTCCACTCGTGTAAAGTCTTGATATGGTCAGGAGAGGTCAGCGTGTCCACGGAGTGACATAAATTATCATACAGTATGTCAAATGTCTCCGCAAAGAGGATTTGTGGCAATAAAACACACAAGATACCGCACATCAATCTTCCCATCTCTTTATAGGCCTAAGTGCTAACGGCCCGAGCTTATCTGAATGGTGCTGAAGGATTGATGGGGGAGGTGCAAGCGCAGTACAAGCCTCTTATAATTGAAGATCTCCACCAAAGGGTGTATATTTATGCACTCGCCACGCCCCCTTATTTCAGCAATGTGAGATTTGATTCTAGGACAAAATAGTGCAGTGCTTTCTCAAATTATGTTAAATATTCATACAATCTGTGAATCTGCAGTTTTAGCTGGATTTTCAAAGAGTAAGAAAACAATTCATTTGCATATATAGCTGTAAATATGGACACATGCTTTTACCATAATATTACTTTTCGTCAGACTAATGAAGAGCCACACAAGGGAGACTTTCGACACAGAAACTACATTTGCCTTTTTCTGCTTGACCTCCCACAGCGATGCAGAGACTTTAATTCTCCTGGTGATGTTGGGTTCCAAACAGCTACAGTGAATAAACAAGATTACCCGTTTGGACATGCCAGTAAATCTTATCATATTGGAGCAGGGAGTGGGCAGAAGCAATAAGAAGCATGCACACATGGTGTCTGCACACAATTATACTAAACTTCTGTACTTTTGATGGTGTTGTCTACTTCGGTCCGCCTCAATGTTTTGCAGTTTGTTTTGGTGGCAAATTAAACGGAATCAGTTTATTTCAATATTTATAAAGTACATAAAAAAGGTGTTTCTGAAAGGTTCAAAGACATGATAGATTCTTAATTTGTTTTATGTGTTTATACACTATAGTTGCATAGTTTATTAAATAGACAGCAGGGGCTGAATTGGCTGAATAAGTCTTGCTTGCTGAAATCTTATTGCAGGCAGTTATGACAACAGGATGATGGACGCTGAATCTGAGGAGCAGTGAAATGATCATGGGTGCACTGACAATAGCAGAAGGTACGACAGGTTTGTCATAGACAATACAGTCCTGTTTCTCTTTTCATTTTATTATCGACGTCACGCTTCGGGATGAGATCTTGTAACTGAGCTCATCAGGCTGGTTTTACGAGACCATAACCTTTAAGGCAGATGATTACAACAGCAAACAAACTGTGAGTGTTGTGGGGCGAGAAACCTCTCTGCTCTATGTGCACATGACACCAATGCTGGATATGGAACTTATGAGTGCAAATGATGTAGCAGTTGTTTTGACAATATGTTTTAGATGAGCAGAGCTGCAAAGTGTCCCATCCTTTACAAAGTGATGACAAAAATGGTGTGGAGCAGATTTTTTCTTTCTGTTTTTAGACGCTGATCTTCCCAAATCCCCATGTATCTGTTAAATCCTTGTAATGTGGATTAAGACCTGTTGAAACATTATATGCATACATATTAAAGGAACAGATTGCACCAGACAAATCCTTAATGTTTGCCCTAGAAACACACTGATTTGCTGATATGCCCAAAACATTTGAATTAAGCTCAAGTGTAAATTCTTCCATAAAGACTCCACTATTTCATCTTCAACACTACAAACCACGCTCATATTCCATACATGTCCAGCTGTCTAAATGAAAGGTGCACTACGTGACCTGTTTTTATTCATGGCTTTGAATTGATTAAAAGCCCCATATTATTCTGGCTGATTTTCCCTGAAATGCTTGATTAATATTTGTCCCAATTCAAACTGAAGCTGCTCCTGAACCTTTGGAGTACAAACAAATGACTGGACTCTTTGTGAAGCTGACACTCTGTAGTTCTGGCCTCTGATGTCTGATTTACTCTAATTGTAAGTGGGAACAAGCTTTGCACAGAAGAAAATCTGATTTTTGTTGTAAATGTGAAGTGGAGTAAAGCTGGGAGATAGTGACTGAGACAGAAGATTGAGCATATGTTGGGTTGTAATAATTCCTTTTTTGAAGTTGAAGCCAATATCACTAAAAATGACATTCAGGAAGAATATTTTATAAGGCTTATTAAATCATTTAAAACATTTTATTTGTGGGTTTTGAGTACAAACTGATCCAGATTCATTCCAGAGTGGCTTATTTGACTGAAAATAAGGGGGTTATAGCTACCTTCCAAGGAGTTTACTATTATTATTATTATTTTTTTTTTTTATGGTAGACAAAATTGGATAAATTAAGAAAATAGTAAAATATAAGAGGGTAAAGCGGGCTTGCTTCTCCACAGATATGACCTGTAGCTTGACCTGGCGGGGTCTATATTTATCTATTTATCTTTATTTTAACAGCTAAAAAACTAAAAAAGCAATAACATTTTCAAAGGGACGAGCTGGTGGTGGACGCGCCACTAGAACAGCTCGAGTTTTCAGCTTATTTTGCTGTTTTCAAATTCAGCCACAACCAGAGCTTTCTACATCCTACATCTGTACTTACATTTGTGCACATTTATAAACACCGATACTGCTAATTATCCGACCTGCAGCAGAGCATCTCTCTCATCATCAACACTTTGGAAGTCACAGCCCTTCTCAATAACCACAGAAACAGACTCTAAATTGAATTATCAAAATGATAGTAGAGAGTGTATAGCAGTCATCTTTGTGGTCCAAACAGCAAGTCTCGTTATAGTGATTATGTGGAAGGGGAAAGCGCAGGGAGATCTATGGGTCACTCACTGCCCATTAAGACTCTTTCCCAACATGCCACCAAATCTTTTACTTTCTCTCGCTAAATGCTTTCCTGTCAACTGCCTTTGTCATATAACCATTAATTAAATCACTCCCTCATTTTAGACTCATCCTTAATAAGTTGTCTCTATTTCTTTTAGAAACGCTTGTTTTTTTTCATCGTGGAGTAACTGGCATTCACATTATGACTTCCTGCTGTGAGAAAAAAAAGCAATGACAGAAAAAGGAAAACAACATGCTCTCTGTAAATATTATCCCCATGATTTGTGATGTGAATATAGAAATGATTAACTGGGAACTGATGATTGTTTGTGCATGCCTGTGGATACTGTGGCTCAACCTGTGAAGATGTTATCCATTAAATAGGAAGCAGGCAGGTGAAAATTGTGCGTTCTTGTGCTTGCACCAGGAGACAGGGCCTTAAAGAGCAGACATCTGTGAGTTGTGAGTCAGCAGAAGGCTCAATATGTGCTGAAGAAATGAATATATGAGATTGAAGTGACTTAGGCTTTCAAAGAGCAGCCTTGCTATTTGTACAGATATCACTATTTTGTTGCTGATTCTGTCAAATCCATCACACCTCACTCCTGTCTGGTGCCTTTGATCCCAGTCGAGCTGGATGGAGGAATTCTGTATGAAAAAGCACTCACAGAGCCAGACAAGAAGACATTTGCCATATGTAATGGTGGTAAAGCTTTCCCTCCTCATCGTCCATTCTCTCTTGTTACAACACTGTGTGCAGTTGAGAACTGGTTACAGTGAGTGCAGTCTTCTTTCTGTCAATGTTGGAGCCAGGCGCTGAATGAACGCAGTGGTTTTGACACAGGCACAGATCCAGTTTTGGCAGAAAGAATGACTCTGTTTACTGAATGGCTGCTTGAGTACACTAATGAGGCTATATTACTACACCAAATGATGAACAATTCATGTTACAAGTCAGAGTTGGTGCAAACAGCTCTCAGGAATTTCATTTTCTGTTTGCTATTCTTAGTTGCCAGCTCAGCAGGCACTATTGTATGATTGGGGAAAAAGCCCAAGCTACTATAGCCTGTAGAGAGAGCCTCACAAGTGGGAAAATGGGCTTGTGCATGTCCACTGTGTGTGTGAGAGGGAGGACGACTCAGGTCAGAGCATGCACTCTGAATACAAAGTATCTCTCGCCATTTCATCGACATTATGGGCTCTGATAAGTGCATTTATGAATGAGTCGGCATGGCTTTATAATGTAGTTAATTGGGTACAAAGGTAAATAAAATCCACCATCTTCTAAAAAGGTACTGTAGACTATTGCAGACTGAATCCTGACTGCTGATCAGAACTAGACTATCAGTGACCCGGGGCACCACAGGGGTCCTCCGTGTGCCCGAACATTTAGATTACGTTCTCCTGCAGAGTCCAGTGATTGTGCTGCTAATACTGGGATTGGGGTGATTTGTGAAGCCTCGTGCACAAGTGTTTGGGCCTGAGGCTGCAGCAGAGCTCTGTGTATTTTCTTCCTCTGGCTTTATATTTCCTCATTCTTTACCCAGGTGTTTCTGTTTCCTTTTCATAACGGCGTCTGCAGGTTCCTGTGATGTGTCTGCGCTCCTGTGTGTCATCCACCTTGACACATTTCTCTGCAAACCTTTTAGCTGCTTTATTCCCTGTTCCCATGTAAGCCCTGCTCCTCTGTGCCCTTCTCTCCTCCATACGTCTAAATGAGGCTCTGGCTGTGGACCCTCGGGGTGATGGTGATAGAATGCATTTGGGGGGCCAGCAGTTCCCTCTCCAAGCGCATGCAAAATGATCCCAATGGAGAATAACTGGCTGGCGTTTACCCCTGTGAGAGGGGTGGTATGGTAACACCACTGCTCTCACTAAAACCCTTGGCAAAACGGGCTGTGCAATCACTCCCTGTTAAAATGTTTGGATAAGGCAAGTCGCTGAGGAAAAGGAATTGGCTGAAAGTATGCTGGCAAACATCCAGCCTCAGCGGAAGGAAGTCTGTTTTTTAATTCCTGTTTCATGTTCCTTGACTAGAAATTAAATTTATGAGCGTGACAGAATAAAGGATGCCTTTATAGTTTCAGAAACACAACTAAACAACTAAATCCAGCAGGAACCACCTCCAAAAATCCACAATGCAAACGGCACAAGACTGAAAATGAAAACAGCGACACATTAAGCCTTCTCTCTGGGGACGTGCGGGCAGATTACGCTCTGGGTAATTTATAGTCAAGACTAAATGCTTTACCCAGGTTTCCATTCAAAAACCCAATTTATTAATTTCCACTTTCCCATTTTTTTATTTCCAAAGTGACCCTGCCTGTTAAATATTCATGAACCATTCAAAATAAAAGATGCACATTTTGTACATTTGACCCGCAGCTCCACAGTTTGCTTTCTAATCCACTGAATCCTGTGTACTGTCCCACTCTGAGGTGAAGCAGGCGCCATTTGCAAACAGAAAAACACCATTAGTTTCCCACATGTTCACTGTTGATTAGAAATGGATGAAGAGACTGCAATCTCCTCATTTGGCACATTGAGAGGCAAATATCTTCATAACATTCTGCCACTCGCACATTCTCTCTCTCTCTCTTCCTAGATTTAGAAAATTGCTTTCCACCACAGGATTATGATAAGATACCAGAAGAGGAATTCAAAATGAAACTCATAGAGGACTTAAAGACTATAGTTACCATGTAACTTTAAGTCAAAGGATAAGTATATTCTAACCAAAAAATGCTTTTTTTTTCTGTTGGCGGGTCTGTCACTTGCTTTGCTAAAAAATAATGTTATTTCTTTGTCTGGAATATTCCACAATATGGTGTAAACATATCGGTCTTTAATTCAGTAAATTAAAGGTTTTTTTATTATTATTTTACTGACTGGTAGTTTTACTGTATGTCATTTTTGGAATATTACAGGCAAAACAACAACTTTTCCATGAAGAATTGAAGGTTTTGGACCATTGTGCTCCCTTGACCTGACCTCCCTTCAGATTCTAAAATGTGAAGATGTCAGTGAAGAGCCAGTTTTGATTGCATTGTGTATTAATAGGAAAAAGCTAAAAGATGAATTCACAAACCTAATATTACAAGAAAAATCTGCATTTTAAAAATAGTCATTCTTAATTCATATCAGATGCTATCAAACTGAATTTAGTTGTTGCATTTATTATAAATTCAATTGAACTGCCATCATTTCAGATGTTTACAATCAGAATGAGAAAAGGTTTATTGCTGTTGTCATTGAACACCGTTCACAAACATAGGAACTAGTTTTGGCGTTAAGGTGCAATATAAACCAATGAATAATAAAATAATAATAATAGCGTTGGAGAGAAGATGGGATGTCCAGGGTTCTATTTACTCAACATAAAACCCAAATAACTAAGATATGTGTTTAGAAGGAAGTAGAAGTAAAGGAGAGTGAAGCTATATGTTGTTTACTGTGTTTGTTTTTTAGCCATATTGAGCCGTTCAATAAGCCTTCCACATGTCCTCGGATTGGAACTCATGGCTCAGTGTGCGTCTCTCCCATCTTGAGAAATTATGCATTGGCTGTGATGCTCCCCACTGAATCCCTGCTGGGCCCAAGCACTGTTCTGGGATGCAGCCCAAGTCTAATCACCCGATACAAGTTTAAAAGACCAAAAGATTTCTTTCTTCCATTTTTCTTTTTTTCTTTTTGAAAGGGGGAGCAGAGCAGCAGCACATGGACGTGGCCTGGTCCAGATGCACTGTGTGGAGTTGGCCAGGTAATGAGTGATTTGGCTGCATGTGCTCTCCGTGGTGAGGGCTTCCCCATGGAATTGGTGGTTGTTTTTACTCATTTGCAAAGCAACAACAAATCATACAGAAAAGAGACAAAATACACGTTTTAGCAGCTTTATACAAGAGTAAGTGGGAAATTAGAATGCAACTGTAGATGTAATTGATAACTTGAGTATTGTTAAATATTTTTGGTTACATTAGTATAGTGACATCAGCAGCTTGTTGGCCTGCTTCATCAACACAGTGGCCTGGCAGATGTCTCACCCCTTAACCCCACAGGTTGGTGGTTTGATCCCCGCTTCTACTAATGCATACTGTGTCCTTGGGCATGACACTTTACCTGTGTGGCTTATGAATGTGTGATTAGATGAAAGGTCCCTTGATGTTAAATGGGTTGATAGAGCCAACTGCTATTGTATGTAAAAGTCACCAATTACCATAAAAATGTAATATAATAAAGTAACTTGTGGGCTTAGATAGTTGTGTCAATTCACAGTTGATTTACCATTTTCCTAGATATTATCTGTCTCATTTTCTTATGGATGTTGTGTAGAGTTGGCAGAATCAGAGAAGGGAGCTAGTGCCTCGGAATAAAAATCAGATAAACCGTGATTATTAGACCAGACAAAATAAAAGCAGTCAAGGTTGTCCATAGATGTAGAAAACAAGACACAACATGGTTTCAAATGAATAGAATAATGGGTCCTGACAAATGAAAGATTACATTGAATCCTTTATTTAAAAAAAATGCTTTTAAGGTCAATAGAAAGTGTTTGTGTAGTGGACCAAGCTTAATTTTTGCTCACCTATTAATGTTTCAGTGCAAATAACATAAGCAAGGAGAAGTAGGCTTTGTTTATTCGTCCCCTCCAGGCATCCTACTCATCCTTATTATGGGTGCAGCTCTGCCACGCGCACAGAACATACACAGGCAAGATGTTGTGAATACGTCTGTTGTTGTCTTACTAATGCTTCTTTGACATCGGATTAGTGACCTTGATCATTTCTTATAAACATGGATTGACAAAAGGTCAGATGTCACAACATTTCTCATTGTCGTCCAAACAACATTTTAGAAAACATGCTTTTTTTTTCTCAATGGACGGTCAAACCAATTTATTCCTTAACCTTAGACTTAAACTATTGATCCACAGATAACTATTTTATTAATACTTGTAATGGTACAACAAACAATATGAACATTACATAATTAACTCAAACTAACTAAAATTAACTAAAATTGCAATACAATCTAAATACACCTGTATTTTGATGCCTTTTATTTTATTATAAAAATACCCAATATGTATCAACATTCCTATTCTTTAACCCAAGGCTCCTTCTCGAGTGCTCATCACTTCACCGTTTCCTTATCCCCTTGTGGTTCACCCCTATCAAGATCTCTTTGTAAGTCGACTTCACATGGATAACCCGCTTAATTAGAAGCGCTGGAGCAAATAATGGGTCATGTTTATCAGCAATGTTTATCATAAAACACTTCACAAACAGCTGATATGGAGCACAAAAGATTTGTTAGGCTTTGTCTGCATATGGTCACATCTGACCTGATCCATGCAACAACTATTTATAAAGCGTAAAAATTAAGATCCATTATAGTAATGGACTGCAGAACGTTTGATCTATAGAAAAATAATATCTGCTGATGGCTGTGGTGGACTCTGTTTGTTCTACTTCAGGCTGCTGCAGTGTGCACCTTTTGTATGGTGTAATCACAAAAGTCCTCAACATCATAAAGGAATGAAGTGATATGTGTTTGTCCTCACAAACACACAATTGTTTGAGAATGCTTATTCTTTGAGAGGATAGGTCTGAGGTGCCTTCATGCTGAAAAGCAGTTTGACTACTGCTTGATATTCAGAACTGTAAATAAGAAATAAAAAAATAACTGTAGACAGACACGTCTACTGGTCTTAACTATTTCCGGAACTGAAATAGCTGCAGTAATTCACATTTTACATTGTATCTTACATCTTTTAAGTGTATATATATATATATATATATATATATATATATATATATATATATATATATATATATATATATATATATATATATATATATATATATATATATATATATATATATATATATATATATATATATATATATATATATATACCCCCCTATCAGTAAAAATAAAATATGTGGGAAAAGGACAATAAAAGAGCAAATGTTGTGAGAAACGAATCATATTTGGAAGGCTTTGTTGTGAATTTGGATCATCCACTGTTTGTCCTTAAGTGGTGCAAATGGGTGGAACTGGCTCCAAGGCCAAGAACACCATTGTGATCTGGAGAGACAATAACACACAAAAAGAGCTTGTGTACCAAAACCACCATGAGTCAACCCACTGCCTTCCATGTGCGCTAATCCACTATTCTCATAAGCTGCAGGATGTAATTGAAACAGTGCTGACAGCGGTGTTAAAGATAAAGCACAGGCTCCAGTGAAGGCGGAGAAGAATGGCAGCAGATGGTCCTTCTCTTATGGCTTGTTATGCATGTGTTTCACCTTACTTTGTCTGTTTTACAGTGGAGTATGCATTTTGCTTAGGAATGACCAATGATTCTGGTCAATTTACTTATGCTTTTATTTTTGATTGGCCAAAAACGAAATGGCCAAACATTTTGAAGACTTTTTTTCCACTTGATTCTATAACAATTTAACGTTACTTTGCAGATGTTGTACTTTGTAGCTAGCTTCACAATAAACCTTTAAGACATTTCCACAGTTATAGCTGCATGGTCCAGACTAATAACACAATATGAAATTAGACATAAAACTTTGCGGCTGCCTGCACCTCTTCTAGCTCTATCCTTTTTGGTCCCTCCTGCACTTTGTCGCGGTAGGCCTGCGGGCACACTGTCTCTCCTCCAGAGCTCAAAGACGCTGCCGCACCTTGGATGGGCCCCTCGTGGGGAAGCACACGCAAAAGGAGAGCCCAAAAGCAAGAGACTGGCATCGGCGGCGCAGACGTGAGAGATTGGATAAATGAGGAAGAAATGAGTTTTCATGTTCGCTGCCTGTTTTTTTGAAGCGCACAGCAAAACAACCTGAAGCCCGCAGCAGCCGTCACTGTGGCAGACATGACAGTCACTTTGGCGGGCATGAATGCTCACCAGGGACACCACTTTGTCCGTGTTACCGCCCTATCCTCCTCATCGCCACGGCAACCCATGGTTTCCGCTACCCATCCCTCCCGCCAGCTCTCACACGCCAAGGCACATTTGGCACCCCAGGACCAAAGCCTTCCATTCCAGCCAGCCTTCCTGTGATGCCAATGGTTTTGGAAACGGTAACATGAGTCTGGCACAAAACATGCAACACAAAACACTGCCCACTCATACTGAACTTTCTAAATAAAAACGATAGGCGGGGAGAATCCTCTTTGTGGAGATATCTCCCCTGGGCCAGTCCAGAAATTAGAGCAACACTGAACATATAAAAACCAGGCTAGCCAAATTTATTTTACACAACAACAAGGCCTGTGCCAAGTAAAAAATAATTACGACAAAAGAAAAGAATACTAATTTGGAAATGGGTAATCATTCAAGCCATACATGGCCAGAGTGTTGTGATCATCACTGTTATTGTTTTTTTATTGTCTTTCATCTCTGTTAAGAGGAGATGAAAATCAATGGCAGGCTTTCCCTGCGGCTTGGCACTCACTGCACCCAAGTGAAATGGATGAAGATGGCTCTAGGTTACAGCTCCTTTAGCACACTCTGTCGCTCATGCACACGCCACTGTACGCACACAAACCACCAGCGGCTGCTGATGCTGAGGAAGATCACTATCAGAGTTTTAATTGATCTTGGTCACAGTTTAATGTGAGGCAGGATTAGCTGTTATCGGAGGAAGGAAATAGGACGCGAGGAGGGTTTGAGGAGATATCACAGTCCCTGACGCTAAGACCCGACGCCCTTCATGACAGGAATTCTGTGATCTGACCCACAAAGATGTGAGAGTGCCGCCGAGGCTGCTGGGAAAGTGGAAAGCTGGGCAGCAGTGATGGGCCACATCAAGCTGAACTTAATCCCAATTTCTCTGTGAGGTTTAGGCCAAATCTTTGGCTATTTCCAGCCTTATAGAAAGACTAGTAGAGCTGTTACCACAAGTTTATTTTATTTACTTGCAGAACTCGCAACCAATTATCAAAAGAGGACACAGGGAGATAGGCAGTCCTTTAGCCCAGGGCTCTGCATTTTCCAAAACGTCAAAGGACCACATATCTTCCTGTCATTCTAAAGATTTTGATTCAGATTCACATTCATCTGGATTCGGGCCTAACTTGCAGTTGACATTTGAAAGCCATTCTGTTATTAGATATTAGATTACACCGCCTGTGCCTTGATAAAGGAGCACAACGGTAAAGGTATGTGAAAGAGGGTCCACATTATTCATGAAATGACACACAAGTCACAAACATAAACCTGTGTTCAATGTCCACATACCAGCATGAATAGATACAATTTCTTATGTTTGACTTTATTTGGACTATTGACTACAAAAAACTGAATTGGCTGCATCTTAATTGCCAGTTCAATATAAAACAAGAAAAAAACAACAAGCATGTGCCAGCTGGTCAAGCTTCAAACTGGAAGGGGGAGAAAAACATCATAGCTGAACAGGAATAACTGCAACCAGGAGAGTTGTTGCACCAAATATAGCATTGCAAAATTGGACAAAAACAAACTGACAATGAAGACAAAACCCTACAATGCTAAATCTGCTTTAACTTAACCCATCCAATGACTTTGCTCATGGTACAGGACTTTGATGTGATTTACTGTTGGGAGCTTCTCTAGGAAGCCAAGCTGGCTGCTTCAAAGGGTGTAGAGCAGAAAAACAAATCATCCTAGCCATGAATCTGTTGCTTCTCTCGCCGCTCTTTTCTCCACTTGGACAGTTTTCTCATTCAGCACTCTCCACTGACAGTAGACTATAGTTCAAGAGCCTCTTAACAGTGCCTCACCCCGATCCACCCCCAGCCAACTGCTTTTCTCTGAGTTCCCAAGACAACACTTAACCCAAAGGATGGATGAAAAATCGGAGACAGCAGAATGTTCAATTTCCCCACCGAGATTGCTCTAAATGAGACGGGATTTGATTTGAGAGTGTTCTTTTGCCTTAGATGCATTTGTAACTCCGTTGTGCAAATCGTCAATATAGTATATCGTAATAGCATCCGTTGTAAGGCAGTTGGACAAACAACACTGCGTCAGCAATCAACTTCTTTTCCTGCTCTGATTCATGGCAGGGTGACAATTGACACTGTATTGATTCTCATAGTGTATAAGCTAATTAAATTAGGAGTGTTTTATGACCTTCAGATCGGAGCATTATACAGTAGAGGAACACATCCACCTTTATGAGCAGCAAACACCTCCATGCCCCAACTCATTCAGGGCCATAAAAACATATTTATGAGAGCATCAGGCCATTGAGCCACAGCAATGTTTGCCATTTTCTCTGCGCTGTGTGATTCCATCCAAGCATCAAGATTGATTCGGATAACTCCTACTGTGTCACCCTCCATAAGGAATATGTATAATTCAACAGCTGGCTTCCCCTTTTTATAAACATATACTCAGCCTTTATAAAGGAAAAAAACTTAAATGGACTGTCACCAATTTTGTTCATGTAATATTATGTAATTATATATGACAGTTGTTGTTAGTATTACAGTAAGGTCAACTTGTGTTTTTATCATATTAGACATAGACTAGATTGTGCAAAAAAGCTATATACTTATTTATCTGTCATGTTTTGGTAGTAGGAGAATTCATTTTCCATATATATATTACAGTGACAAAAAAACTCCACTCCACTGTTAAACATGCTTGGAAACTCACAGCAGTGAATCATTGAGATGCTTGAAAAAAAAAAGTGAGGAAATGTACAGTTTTATTGTAAAGAAATCTGCAGAACATCCAAAATGCTGCTGCTGGGGTCCTGACTAGAACCAGGAAGTATGATCACATTAGTCTCTGTGCTGGATCTCTGTGGCTCAGACTTTATAGTAGCTCTCCCTATGTATAACTCTCAATGGCAATAGTGTATTGACATATCAATCAGTGCAGCTATTAGCATTATTCCAGAACCTCATGACACCAAAAATAAAAAGTTTTGTTGCAAATGTGAGCCTAGCATGAGTCCACTGAATTGAATGTTTTGTAACATAGTTTTTAAGTATTGTCATATTTATTATGAGGGGAAAAAAAACGTGTTTCCCTTAAATCATGTTTACTATAGTGTTATAACGTTTATGAAGTCTAAGCATTATACATGAATGACTTATGTGTATAGTGGTTCCCCTTTAGAATTATATATAAAGTGTCACAGAGGTGTGGAAACAGAGCTGAGGAAAACCTCTAACCTGTCTGCAGTTATGGCTGATGGAGGGGAAGTTGGATTATTTTCTGTGATGAATTCCCACAATGCCTTGTGCAGAGAGCACACAAGTACCATGTTGTTCTCCTCGAGCAGAGACAGTAACAGACTGTCACATGGTTGGACACTGCCAGCTGTACAATCACCAACACCAATCCTGCCTGGCAATTGTCAGCCTGTCATTCCTAATGGTCACATTGGGCCAGGCTCCCACTCAGCGGCTCCTCTCTTTACCTGAGCCTAGGGACTACACCATGCTCCGTCTCCTCTGAGGGGTGAAATTGTCTCAATACGTTATGAGTTTGTGCTTATGTGGCGAATGCTTGAGCGAACCTGTGTTTTTGTTTGACTTTGCCAGGGAGCCAGGGAATGTACAATTCTGTCAAGCGTCTATCCAGAAAGGGAGGCTCACTGGGCCAGGCAGGACTACAGTCATTACATCCACACTCGCGCACAAGCAGATGGCAAAACAGATGATCCTCGCTCATCTCACTTATGACCATCCATATTTATTTCATGGTTGCTGGCCCACAGACTCCCCATGCCCATCACTTCTCCATGAGCGCCTTGGCAGGGAGCGGGCTGTCGATGCACACAAGTGTTTGGAAAACAAAACAGGCATGAAAAAGGAAGCACGTGAGAGTGAAAACAAGCAAAAAACAAGCTGCGAAACCCAAAAAGCAAAACAATGCTTCTTTCCGATGCTCGGCCATCAAAGCAGTTAAATAACTTCTCATTGATCAAAGACAGCAGCAAATCCATGTGTTGTTGTGTGCTGCTGTTCATGACTAAAGCCATGGTCGATGCTGGATGACGTGATTTATACGTCTTCGTGGAGTGCCAATAAATGAAAGGTCTGATTGGCCCAGTGTAGATCTTCACTCATTGCCTTTGATCTGTGCTACTTACTGTGGAAATGAGCAGCCCAGCTAAGACAAGTCAGAGAAAGCCTAAACATTATAGCCCTATCCCCTGGAGCCAGGCCAGGGCTAAAAAGCCCAAATTGGTCCACACAATGCTGTTTAATGGAACCTGTATGACTAAAGGCCAATTTTAAATCCACTGGACCAGCTCAATACCAACTGTGCAATGTCAATACCATACATTTTGCTGAGACAGGGAATTGGCTAGTTTTACCTGCGATTTTTAATTATCTTTATCCTCAGTTGTATATGCTTGAGATATGCATTAGTGACTGGATTCATTCTGCTACCATCATCATATTTTACTTTGGCCTAGTGCTCACCCTCCTGCTTGCTCTTATTGTGGTTGTCTCAACACATACATCTTGGCCTTGCCAGATCTTGCAGCATCCTGGACGAAGGATATTTAGGTTAATCATAGGAAGTGACACAGAGGTGTACCCTGGGGTAAGCAGCTGAGTGAGCAACTCAATTAAAAGTAAACAGTACAGAGGGGCATCCGTGTTCTCTCAGGGAGAAGGATGTTGCACTGACCAGTTTGTACCTACTCCAGCAGCCCACATTCACCACAACTCTTGCAGTGCCATGGGGAGGAGTGAGCGTGCTCCAGTTATTGCAGTGATTCACCAGAACGAAGGGCCGTCTGCAGGACATGTGACACATACAGATGAGTGGAGGGCAGCTCTGTTCCATTATCGCTCAGCCATGGGACTCAGGAGCTGGAGGTTGGCACAGGAGCGGGAATCATAAACACCATCCAAACCACAATTTCCCTCCCTGCTTTCCCTTGAGCCAGACTCAAAGAGGGGCCATGGTGGGGTTAGTGATAAGGGCAGATTGGGTCTATCCTGTTAGCGGGGCACAGAAAAAGCCAAGAGGCTCAGAATAGATAGCTAGCTCTATCAAGGCTAAGGAAGGGCCCTTGAGTCTAAGTGCCATCATTTCTAATAGCAACACGCAGATAAAAACAGCTGGTGCCAATGGCAGAGCTCCTGCACTGATTTATTTAACCCAAGGACACAAGACAGTCTAACACAAGATCACTGCTTTTACAAGGTTGACTTAAACCAACTACTTACAATTAGTTATCAATAATATACAATTTCCAATACATTGAATACTATATATATACTTGTTGTTAATGTTGCAGAGAAGTGTGTGATTAGCTCTCCTCACAAATAACAACCCCAGAAAAGGTTGCAACACTGTCTTATCTTGAAATAATCATAATTTATTTGTCTGAGTGACTGTGATGAAATCCGTTAACGTGAGGAAGGTTAAAGCTGTTTAAAATGTGTCCTTTGATGTGTCTGTATCAGGACTTCATCACGGATCTGCATGAGCACTAGACAATGGTGTGATGTCCATCAATCACTGCTCTGTCTGACTGACAATTCTTGAGCCTTCACCAGCGGCTGCCTCTTAAGTACCAAGCAAAAGAGTACACCGGCGTAGGCTCACGTCACACTGTTTTTGTGGCTCTTGTTGCTGTAGCGATTGCCAAGGGCAGGTTATGGTGCCCTGACCTGTAGTCCCTCCAAAAGGATAATGAGCCTCGTGGCTCCCCAAATGAATGGCATGGACACCCAAGGTTCAGCCTGTTTTCTCATAATGAGCTTCTAACCCTTCAGCAACAAGCCACGGGCTTTTTAGCCATAACACCTTTTTACGTCCAATATTCTTGAGAATCACAAAGACAGAGCAACGTGTAAACATCATAAGAATTTGCAACAAAGCATGAGATGGAGTTATTAAACAGAACCCAACACCAGCTGACATTTTGAAGTCAGCTTCTCTTCACTCTTCAGTCAGACTACTCAGCCTTCCTCATTTGTCACAGTGGCTCTGAGGGGCACAGTAACTGTTGGTCCAAGGAGCTAATTAAGAATGACACAAAGAAACAAACAAAGCAACATATCAGCTCTAAATGTCTTGTGAAGGCAGGCAGCAGTACAAACATGCCAGCCACTCAGCTCCCTGAAGCCCAAGGCCAGACTCAGGAGACGGGAGGCAGCAGACAGGGCCGTGATTTTGGCCATCAACTCATGTCATCTTCTCTGAGTGGACAGGAAACAGAGGTGGCCAAGGGAGACAGTTGTAGCTGCAGTGTTGTGTGATGGTGAGGAGATGTCCGGATGTGCATGTGTGAGATGGGGCTGAGGTGAGCAGATAAGAGAGAGGACAGTAGCTCACAGCACAGGGAGTTTTCAAGTGTAAGCCTGTCAGGCAGAGACTCCTGTGACAGTCAAACTCGACTCCTGGTGAGCTACTGTTTCCTCCATTGCAGCTGCAGATTGCGGTGATTGTCCTCCTGCCACACATAGCCAACATGGACTAAAGTCCTACCATATGTGGGCAGTGACTCAATAAAATAACTTTGAGAATTATACAATATAGTATTATCACTAAGAAATGTATGGTTGAATGTATGTTTTTCTGGTATTTAATTAACTTTAAGAAGATCATAGGTTTACAGCTACATACATTAAAAATATTCAAATTGTGGTAAAAACTTCTTTCTCATCTTAATGACTGTTAAAACTAGATTCAGTTCCATTGTTCCCCGACAAGCCTTGAACTGGCATGTATTAAAACTACAACAAAGACTAGAAGATGGACGGCTCTGCTGCAACAGTGAAGATAGACTTTTTACAATATGCTTCACTAGTGCTTCACCAGGACCACCACTACTGAAGTAGATGGGAGCAGGAGAAATGCTTATTAGAAAAAGAGAATGAAAAATGGTGTAAAGCCTCCTCTTTTCACCTCCGTAATTAGAGGCAGAACAGGTGTGAACGCGGCCCAGTGGAAGGGGTGGCAGTTGGTGTGGCGAAGAGATCGGTCCCTATTGAGCACTCGGGTATCGGCGTGGATCTAAACCTTGGCCCTGCACTCTCTCACACGGCTCCATAATGATAGCTCTCAGCAAGACTGTGATTTCATTGAGACTTTGATGTGAGCGTTAATGGCTGCTGACAGATGAGATGGCACCAGCTCATCACACAGCCTCTCATTGTGCTCCCCAGCCTCGCCAGTGCAGGGCCTTATCAAGAATTGATTTAATCTGACCTTTAGTCGTCTTGCGTTAAATCCATATTAACCCACAAAGGATTAATGAAAGAGAAGGACCTATTTGTCATGGTGATCCAGCAAAGATGATTTAAGTAAGTCTTTTGCTTACCAAAATGTTAGGAAGCAAAGTGTCTTCAGATTTTTGCATATTTTTTTTTATTTTCTTTTTTCCTTTTTTATCCTATATGAATATATACAGTACATACAATCACCTTATGAAACATCTAATCCAGTGCATATATGTATGTTTTTGATATCATAAGAAAAAGGTGGTTTGGGTCTAACTTGTCTGAAATAGTTCTTTATTTCAGCTAAAATCCGAGCATTGCTGTCCTAGTGTGACCCAGAGTATGAGGCATAATGGAAAAATATTGAATGTTATGCTGTGCCAGAGGTTCCTGTACAGGCCTTACTGGCAGATGACAAACGGCGAGTCATTTGGAGGAAATAGAGTATCCCTGGTAAGATCTGTGCTTGCTACATGAAAAAAGCTAATCAAATCTACAAAGCAAACAAAGGTTCAAGCCAATAGCACTGACCTGAGATTTAACATTTTAGTAACAAAATGCATTACTGTAGAGTTCATGACCAGATTGTAATGAAAAAAATGAATTAAAGGCTGGAATATGTTGAAGAAGTCCTTTGGATGGGCGAAATAAACTTTTATAGGTTTTTACAAATAAAAAGTTATTATAATCAAGAAATAAAACAAAGCAATGATTATTATAACACTTTGACTGAAATTGTTATTAAGACATACAAATCAGAACTTTCAAGGGGAATAATAACTAAAATATATAAATGCATTAATGACATGGACAGCTAATCAACTAAATATATTAAAGTTTTATGGGAAAAGAGGGTAATTTTGACGGATGAGGAGAGGGAAAATAATAATTAAAAAAATAATAATAATCTGCGACAAGTTGGCCACTGTCCAGGGTGTACCCCGCCTAAGGCCCGAAGTCACTGGGATAGGCTCCAGTCACCCGCGACCCTGAAAGGGAACAAGCGGTAGAAAATGGATGGATGGAGAGGGAAAATGTAAGTACTTCACAATGGAAGACTACAAAATCTCATGTTTTGGTAGGAATACGTACTGTCAAAGTGCCCACTATACACGGGGAGGGGCTGAATGTATGTGTGTATCATTACGTGTTCTGGGAGTGTCCTGTTGAACATAAATATTGGACAGAAATTAACAAATCATTGCCGCCACTCAATTTCAGAAATGTATTTGCGCCTCAAAACCCCTGCCATAAATTACACACTTGAAAGAATTTGGACTAAATGGAACTTTTATTTTGGCCTTATCGCTTCTTCAGATGCCTTATTTTTCTTAAACTTTACTTTCAAATGATTCATTATCCATGTTTTTTCTCAGGTCCTGTCCTGTTTGCTTTGTTTTTTTGATAATAAAAAAAGAAAAGAAAGAAAAAGCATACAATATGGTACAATGTGGTCCTTGTGCTCATGGACAAACGTGTCTTTCAATGTGTATTTCACTGTACTTTAATCCAAATCCAATTCTAATTTATTTACCGTATATAGCACTCTTTATCAACAAGCTCCAAAATACAATCTTCTATTACGCTCCAGCTGAGAATATTAAAGGTGCACTATGTAACTTTTCTGCTTGAGTCCACCTGCTTGACTCTGCTTGGAGATGTTTTTGCCTGGTCTAGAATATTCCACATGGCGTTAAACTCCTCTATCTCCATTGAGACAATCAAGTGACTCATACAGGTCAAGTTACAAGTTAGATCTGTGAAGAGGAAAGCCTGCTCACAGTAAGAATGCATGTTTTTCATGTTATTTTTAGCAATTAAAACATGTTATGGAATAAATGCAAGAATACCATACTTTGGAACATTCAAGGCAAAGCAAAAATATATCCATGGAGACAAGCAAGTGCCGGTAGTTACATTCAGCACATAAAAAAAAATACTTATGTAACGAACCAAAGTAAATGCCTATTAAAAGAGTAAATTGACGGACTAAAATATAAAAAAAAACAATAAAATAAGCAGATCCGTATCAAAATAAATACAAATAAAAGAATAAAAGTTGAAGAGGACCACATAACTCACACATTGTAAAAAAAAAAAAAAAAAAAAAAAAAGGGTCTTTAATGCCACAAGGATTTGCAACCTGATGTAGCTGTCCAAACATCAAATAATTCTATTGACATTATTCCATTTGAATCTCAACCGAACAGAGCAAATGTCAACAACTGATTTCTTAGTTTTTTCCTATTATTTCACTATCCTTCACACATTTAAATTATATTATTAAAGGCTTTTTAAAAAATCAATGTCTACTCGAGTACAGCGAGTGTGAAACAGCATGTTCCCGTGTGCTTTCCCTCTGCCTGGTTGGGCCCGCTTTGGGAGGTAACAGTCAGTGTCCATGGTCAGATTTGCACAATGCCATGTTTGTTTAAAATGTGCAAACAGATGTTGAGGAATACTCAGCCTCTGTCATGTTGTATTATGTTCTGTGTCAGCCGTAGAAGGAAATACAGCTCATCTCTTTCACTTGTGCGTCTCAATGAACACAAACACGGGAGCGCACACACAGCCGAACATGGGCATGCAGTGTCACACCACACCACTATCAATCACCACTGCTGTTTGTTTATATGTACCCAGCCACACTTGAGCTCCAGCACAGGCCAGCCAACTCTAATATTTACCATGTGGTGGTCACTACAGGTTGGACCAATGGGGTATGAGAAAACTAGAGGAATCGTCTCCATAGTAGTCATCAAGTTCAGGTTCATCATGTTCAGACTGTAAAAGTTTACTCAAGAACTACTTTTTGTATTTGTGCTTTATCTAAGTCCATGTTCAACCATACTAATGTGAGAAAATATTTTGCTGCTCTTCATAGTTATTCATTAGAGCTGCAATCGACAAATCGTGACTTGTCGACAACAGAGAATAATCATAGTTGTATTTATCATTGTAATTGTTATCTGGACTGCACTCTAAAACACATACAAACAGACCTTATATAACAAAGACAGTGGCATTATTAAATCAAAA
This sequence comes from Eucyclogobius newberryi, assembly GCF_026437365.1. Taxonomy (NCBI): domain Eukaryota; kingdom Metazoa; phylum Chordata; class Actinopteri; order Gobiiformes; family Gobiidae; genus Eucyclogobius; species Eucyclogobius newberryi. The sequence goes on along the minus strand of NW_027315945.1, from coordinate 26,360,735 downwards.
TGCCCAAAGATTTTTATCCATGTGACATATTATTTGTAAATATTCACTATATTTCAACTTTCATTTAGTCAAATATAATATAATAGTTATAAAAATAACAGATATTAGAAATAACTGATTGAAAAAATGATAATTGAATAGTCGACTACTAAAACAATTGTCAGTTACAGTCCTATTATTTATGTCTGTTAGATAAATAGAACAATTATCAATGAATGTACTCATACAGTGACATGCAAACATATAATTCTGCCATACATATAGGGGCAGTGACATGTTATTGAGGTGAATATTAATTTTCAGTGAAAACAGGTCAAGACGGCCACAGCCAGAGTTGTCTGCATATTTATATGTCAATTTAAGTCCTTTAATCAGTTTAAATTTAAGGCACTGATATTACACGCTTTTCTATTAAAATGCTTCCCTTTCTACATTCACAAGATGACAGCCCCATTTGCCATGGTAAAACTCTATAGCTTTAGTTATACCTCATTGGGTTGGACTGTGGTTAGCTCTCCCTCGTCTCCCATCGCTGGAACTGGTCTCAGCCGCAGTGAAGGCATGTCAAGCCAACACTGCACTAATCAGTCATATTTCACTTAAAGCACGCCTGGACCAAACCACAAGAAACCTCCACTCTCCTTCCTCCTCTCTATACTTTGTCTCTAGAGCGCACAGCCCAGGAAAACGCTTAATGAATCAGACAAGCTGTTCACATGGGCAATAATGAGCTGGTTTTGGTTGAGGAGAACCACAATTTCTTCTTTTCCGCAAAGGTACTTGAGCTAGTGTTACAACAATAATGAATGGGACCGCAGGGATGTGTGTTAAATACACTGTTATTAAAAGTACACTGTGGAAACGTGTGTAACATAAAACATACTGAAAATGGTACAGCCAGACCTCACTTAAAGAATTCTGTGACTAAAATGAAATGAGATTATACAGAGTAAACATAAGAGTCACAAAGGAGGACTGTAAGGCACTTTGATGCATGTAAATCACCATATCTCCCACCCTTTTAAAGTGCACCCCCAGGACAACATTTTAGGAGATAGAAATCTGCTTTTCCGTAACTTAAAATATCCCGGCTTTCAAGTGATCGTCTTTCTGCAAAACAAATCTGTTGTTCTCTCAAAAGGCACTTGTTTTAATTCAATCCATTCAATAATTTTAGCATTTTCATACAACTCGTGTTATGTGGAACAGTTGTACCTCCGAGCAATACGCTCTGTCGGCGTCTCTGCTTGGCAAATGTGATCCAGGTGTGATTCACTTGGGAGGAAAGTCTATCCAAACCATGAAATATTAACACTAATATTTGCGTAAGGCTGAAAATCCCCTGTTTTTTTCACATTTTCATGATGGATCAGGAAGTCGCTATGAAAACAACGTGTGCTGGCTATGTTTGACAGACTCCAGGACTACCGCTGCTTACATCCTCTGTGGAAATGATTAAATTACTGGTAAGGTAGTTAGGGAGCGTGCAAGCAAAGGTTTTAGTCACATAGTGTGCAGTGACCGGACGTACACGCATCCTTTTTTCTTATTCTTCTAACGATGCAGCGGATGTGGCATTCGAAAAAAAAAAGAGAGACTGCCAGAGAAAGTACACAGGACGTTCAGAAGTTGGTTTGAGGCACGGATGAAAAATGTAATCAGGAAATCCTGGAAGGAAGGCGGCTGCAGGGAGCGAGTGGCCAGCTAATAATAGTGCTGATAAGAGAGTGGTGTAACCCAAACAATAGCGACTAACTGCTTTAAAGCTGGTCTCACAGGAAAGCAGCCTCGCAATTTGCATTTGACTCCAGCAGCCCCAGAGCCGTATGCCAAAACCCCACTGAAATATTATAAGCATTATTACATTTGCAAGATTATTTCATTTACAACTAATCCGCTGGCCTATCATTTTAAACCGATCATGATGTTATATACTTTAGGCTATATATTCGCGCCCAAAATTATTCTTCCTCTGGACAATTTGTTCTTCTGGTGATTTTTAATGCGTCTGTTCTCCTTGGAAAGTAGACTGTAAAATATTGAGTTGAATCCTTTTCAGAAATAACACACGTCAGCCTTGTATGCTTTATACCATTATTTTTTCTCATTCCCTTCGCAACATCGTTCTTTGTAAAAAATCTCGTTGTTTGTTATGTTCAAAGATTTTAAGTATTTCTTATAACTTTTCTCTACAAATTCACAGGAGGAGATTTGGGGTGACGCCAGACATTTTTCTGCATTAAGTGCTTAAGTTCTCCATGAGGGTTTATTTAGAGCTTTTTAACATGTTTGGCTAATTTAAGTTAACATTTTCTTTGCACACTTTGGATTAATAAAGATTTTAATTTTAGATGTATTTGCGTGGTGGCAGAGAACAAGAAGGGTTAGTTTATTTCCCAATATTTTGAGCCATTAAGATGCATGTTTAATGTATTTTTACACTAAGAAAAATACAATACTATTTTAAATCCTACAGTGATTTAAAATTATATATTTTTAGACATTAGAATGCAAATTTCAACACCAAAATGCAGTGCTGTCTTTATTAGTTCTAATTTAGATCAAGACTAGTCAGAAAAGGGTAATTTACACACCTATTAATGGGATTTTTTCCCCAATGTTCCCCATGTTTTTCAAATTAGTTACTAACTTCAATACTAGTTTTAGTATTGATTAGTATAGTATTTTTGGAAAACACTAGTCAATGGTGTCATATATATTTTAGGTGATATATGTAACTGAAATGCTTCCACCCGGATCCACTAAAACTGAAAAACAAAAACCTCACCATACCCTCTTGAATCAAAACAAGCTTTTTCCTCATCCTCAAACACAATCTGTCAGGCCGCCCTATCTCCTCCCAAGATGTCCCCATGTAACAGATGCTTATCCCGAGCCACTATCCAAAAGGATTGAACCTGAAGCAATGGAGCAGAAGGAAGCCCATTTCCAGATGTGTGCTACCAAAACAAGGCTAATGTTCTTATCGCTTGAGTTGGTGCAAACACTTTCACTTGTTTTTGTGTAACTGGTACCATACAGAGACTTGGAGAAAAAAAGACAGTTCATGAATTTTTACAACCTAAAAAAACGATTTCTAAGCATGAATTCGTCTCGGAAAAGTTCGGTCTGAAAATGTATTTGTGGGCATCTGTTAAACCTTTATATTATTATTGCGTTTGCCGACTGGTGAATTCAATTATTTTCCTGCTGCTCTCACTCAATTCTAACCATTCTCCGTCGACTGTTGTTTTTTCATAATGAATTATAATTGGTGGCTTATGCACTTCCACAATAATGCTTTTGCTGTTTGGACCTGTTTTCTTCTTAAATATTTGTCAGAATTTTAACAAATCCTTTGAAGGTTATGGTCTGGACTGGCAGTCTTCATCGGATGCTGGAAGTCAAAGAATTTCCATTGGACAAACAGAATCCAATGTTTGAAGTCGTCCAACATTGATTCGACCGGTCCGTCTCTCTGTGGTGAAAGTGGAGGCTGAGGAGCTCATTTAGAGCAGAGGACGTGTATTGACCCTGCACAGCAGACGTACACGAGCAGATCTTTAGCTCCCTTCCTCAGCTTCTCTTTTGCACAAACACAAGGGACCCTTGTGTGGATGTCTGTCCATTGGCTGGCAGCTGTGAGATGAGCCTGAGCTTATCCACACATCCACATCCAGTTTGGAGTTTCCTTTTCCTTTGTAATCTTGTAAAATTGTGTGGACAGATATTAGTATTTATTTAGCATTTGCCTGGTGTCAACATGATATTTACTCACTTATACAAACAGCGGTGGGTAGTACTCGGTTACATTTACTTGAGTAAATTTTTCAAGCGTAACTTTCTGACACTAGACATTTACTAATTTATTAGAACGATTTTTATTGCATTAACAGTGCTCTTACTTGAGTAAATGTGTTTTCCTCCCACTGTGAGCAACTACAAGGGACAATAATTTGAACATTTGTGGTTCTTCCACCATTCTTTCAGATATGATTTAGGTTTTCTAATTATTGTGTCTTTCCTTTGAAAATAGCGTCTAATTATATTATTTTCAATTTATAAATTAGATGCTGCATCCAGACAGTTACTCTTAAATTTACCTTCTCTTACTTGAGTAATAGTTTCCCCAAGTATTTTTTTACTAAATAGTAACTAGTAACACTGGCATCTTTTCCATGACCACGGGATTTGTCTTCCCACATGGTTGTTTCAGAAATGAGAAGCTTCTCACTGCATCAGTCGGGTTTAAATACTGTGAAAGACAATCAACCATGCAGCAGTTATCCAGTAGGAGGCTCAATTCTACTGTATTTGCTTAGTCGAATCCAAGTGGCAACTTTTTTTTTTAACAGGCAGTGTTATATTGTGAAGCAACATCGCTTACTTGAGCATGATTTTTGCCTACTCTACCCACCACTGTATGTAAGTATATTATATTATATTTGATCATCTTAATCTGTAAGATTGGACAATTTCCTGTGTATATATGTTTTTCAGCATTTGCACTTGGATCCACTTGCACTCTCACTTACCTTGGACTAACTACAAGGTAACACAACTACAACATACTGCAGCTTGTGACCTCTTGCAGTTGGACTTACCTTTGCATTTTATGAATACATCATGAGTTTATGGCATTGACGCTACAAATGTTTAACAAGACATATATCCAATATTTGCCTTTGAAAAACTGTAATTCTCTTCTCTCTGCTAGATCTAAACCTTTTCTGATTCTGAACTGTTAAATAAACAATTTTAACTAAATACTGATTTGGTTCAGGACCTAAAGTATAAAGTCCATGCGTTAAAAAAATAAAAATTCTTACACATTCAACATTCGCTTACAAAAGAGAATAAGAAATAGCCAAAGCACTGATAGATGCTGAAGTTAGTCTGAAGGACTCTGGTTTGCATTGAAGTATGTCAAAAATACCATGCCTACAGAATGTCTGGAGATGGTTTCGGCAAATCTGAGTAGTTATGATAAACGCAGGAAACATAAGACGCATATTTATGTGCCCAGTAAAGGGAATGTGCTATTGATTCAAAGCAGGGGTATTAACTTACAGGCTTTTTAGGCTTAAGTAGAGGATATAAGTGCGCTGCGGTATATTTTGTTTGTATCAGGGCCCTGTTCACTGCGGCCCGTGAAGGTATGTCAAATAAGTGTGCCAAAGCCATTCCAGATGTTCCATTTTAAATCATGTCATCTCTGCTTAGAGTGACTGTCTGTGAAGTGCATTTAGAGTAAATGCCTCTTAAACAAGGTAGTTTTACAGAGCATTTGGTTGGATCAGCACTCCGCCTGATCCACTCCCATCGCGCCTCACTGTTGACTCGCGCTGACCTCACACAAACTCAATGTGACATGGTCTCTTTAAGCTTTAAGACAATTTGACAAATAAGTGATGACTGCTCACATTTTTAATTTAGAGCCGGATGAAAAATTAAACAACTCCAGACCTTGATTTTTAAACAAGCCTCCTGCTCAACTCCTCCTTATTTTTTCATCCATCTTCTGCTTAGCCCTCCCATTTTCCCATTACCAATCCTTATTTTATGCCTGCCTCGTATAAAGTGTGTCACTGGCTCTGAGCTGCCCATGCAGACACAATGTGAAAAAAACAACACAATATTATTAGGTTCCAAAAGACGCTCCACTGACGCTGTTCCCTTTTTCTCTCATTTGGGACTTCTTCAATTATACTTCTCTGTCATCCCCCACTCAGCATAATGACTCCTGAAAGGTAGATAACTATTAATAGAGTTCGCACAGTGCTGAAGTCGTATGGATTGGCCTACAGCGCTGTGACTAAGTAGAAGTGATGTCTCCAGTGACAAGCGCCCGTGTCGCTGTCATGCAGGACGCACAGACTCGCTGCATACATTAGCCAGGCCTGGATCCTCTGTCCGCACTTTTTGGGACACTGCCACAGCTGTCCAAAAGTGAATCTCAAATGAGAAGGGGTGTCGACGTTTATCTAGTGCAGTCTGTGATTGGATGCTTTTATTCTGTGGATGAGGAAATAGGTTGACTGCTACTTGTGGACAACAGTGGCCTTTGTGGAGACTTTTGAACTAACAGAGAGCCCAAACTGTTTTCACTCCCTCAGTGTCTCCTCTGAAACAACATCCCACTCAGATGACTCCAAACAGCCCTGCTCTAGAGTTACTCAAGCCAAATGACTAAGTCTTTCTCAGAGAGAGCTCTGTTCCCTCCAGCCAGATGTTCCTCAGTCATTTTCCCAGATCCAGCTGTATGTGTAAATAAGCAATGGCTTCTGCAGTTGGATGGGTGGATCATGGCACACTGTTTGGTCTTTTGCCCCAAATCTGCTTACCACAGTGATAGTGGACTGAAAATGTGATTTGATTTATCCATCCATCCTTTTTTTTTTTTTTTTCTACCGCTTGTTCCCTTTCGGGGTCGCGGGTGACTGGAGCCTATCCCAGTGACTTTGAGCCTTAGGCGGGGTACACCCTGGACAGTGGCCAACTTGTCGCAGTTGGCCACTGTTGATTTATGTTATATATATTAGCAGGGAAAGAAAACCAAACTACTTAATAAAAAAATTGAAATAAACTAAGGTCTTAGATTAGAAGGCATAAGTGTGAGTACTTTTCATACGAGGGATGGGGATCGGTATGATTATAATAATACAATCATTTTACTGCACTGCCCTGGTCACTGTGATATTTTTCATTTTTCCTCATGTGCAGCAATGTTTGTTTTGATACAATGGACCTTGTGTGTCCCTGATTGGCTAATCCACATGTCTATCACAGCCATCTGAACTCAGGGAGATGAACGCTGTGACCAGACCAATATCTCTCTGTATAAAAAGTACAGAGAGATATCATTCTGGACTCGGCTGTATGTTTACACAAACAAGGAACAAATAATGTGATAAATAAACTTTAGTATTATTTGTTCAAAAGTAAAAAGGTAATTTGACATACATTTGTGACTCTTGCCATGGATTTTAAAATCTTATCCACTAGAAAATGGTTATCGATTCAACAACAAAAATCTCTATCGAATATCCCTAATATATACTTAGACTACAAGCTAAACAAGAAAAGCACCACTGATGCAAAAACTACCTTAATGGTTTTGTATGGTCTTGTTATGTTCATAAAGTAGTTTGTATGGTCTTGTTATGTTCATACAAACTACAAGCATGTTTACTTGCATTTTCACACAGGCTTTACAGGGACACTCAATCATCTCTGGATAGAATTGTTGCTAAAGAACTAAGCTCCACGTTCTAAGTTGAGGAGCATTTTAAACTGTCTCCTCTGTGGCAGTAAGTTTGCATGTCTATCACCCAACTCCTCTCAGTTCCCCCACAGCACCCCTTTATACTCTACCACAACCAGCAGGCGCTTGAAGCAAGAAGAAGATTGACAGGCAACCCGCTGAAGAGGTGTGCAGACAAGTTGAGCAGAACAACAACAAATGCGAAGTCAGAGGCAGAAGAGGGGAAGAGGACAGACCCTAATATTGGCCGGGCCATGGCTTGACATGCTATGAAAAGTGACAGTGGACGAGTCATCCATTATTTATAGCTGAACGGCGCGGAGTTATTTATTTTCTCAAGCAGCATGAGCAGCAAGGGATCATGGCACAAAACAAGAAGCCAGTCGGGGCCTATTCGTGTGATTGTCAGCATACAGCTAAGATGGCCCAGAGCTGAGGAACGCCACTGCTTTTCTGTTGGGGACAATGGGATGGTGTTTTTCTGTCAGGAGCAAGGAGTAAAAACACTTCTGAATGAGGGAAATTAAATTCAATTCCAAGGTATAGTCACATTAAGGCTGTATGATAAGTGCAAATAATGTGGTGATGTGATTTTTGCCTTAAGGGCTAACACATTGTTGTGACTCTTCCTTCCTTCTGCTTATGTTGCACTCTCGAATGATACGATGATGCATTCCGTTTTGCAACTTTTAATAAGTCCACGGTTCAAAATACACACATTTGAGGCACGCAGGGTTACAACACCCAGAACACACCTGGGCCACACAATGAAAAGGCGTGGCTGACCTACTTTTAACGCCACACACCGTCCAGGTACAGCACCTTTCATGGACGTGCACCCTAATTCAAGTGCTCCATGATAAATGTAGAATCCAACACACAAAAGTAATAATAATTTAGCAGTGTATATTAGATATTAGATGAGCTACACCTACTGCTGTTAGTGAAAAGTGGCAATGTAATTTAAATATTCTGATGATTCTCTCACCTCTGCATTAACACAATCTCGACATACCATACCATTTTAATTGTAGCTGCTATATGTGGAGCAAAACTTTAAAATTTTTAGATTAGGAAATTCCTTATTCCCCCACAATAACTCATTTTTGCATTCTACTCTCCATGACCGTACTCCCCATTATGTTCAGTCCTTATAAAATAGAAAAGTAAAAGCTTCTTTGTGCTATGTTCTATCACATGGATATGCTGATCAAAAATATAATGACACCACTTTTTTTTTGGCTCTCATCTGAACTCAAAGAAAAAACATTTTCTATATCCACAAAAGACCCATTTCTTTCACATTATCTGTCAAAATGTGTGTTAGTGAGCACTTCCAACCTAACCTCACTGGTGGAGCATATTCAGATGCTAATGAGACGGCAAGAACATTGTACAGGTGTGCCTTAGGCTGGCCACAATAAAAGGTCAGCATTCACCTCACACAGTGCAACACATCTCCTTCACATAGAGTTGATCAGGTTGTTGATAGTGGAATGCCTGTCCACTCCTCTTAAATGGCTTTGCAAAGTTGCTGGATATTGGCAGGAACTGGAACATGTGGTGTCATATCAGAGCATCCCAAACAAGCTCAATTGATGACATGTCTGGGGAGTATGCTGGCCTTGCAAGAACTGGGATGTTTTCAGCTTCCAGGAGTTGTGTACAGATCCTTTTAACATGGGGCCATGCACCTCAGGCTCCAACATGAGGTGATGGTGGATGAACTGCACAACAATGGCCCTAAGGATCTAATCTCTGCGCATTCACCAAGCCACCAATAAAATGCACCTGTGAGACATGAACATTCTATGTACAGGCTCTGGTGGACATTCCTCAGTCATCATGCCAATTGCATACTCCCTCAAAACTTGTGACATCTGCGACATTGTGCTGCAAGATAAAACTGATCATTTCAGAATGACCTTTAATTGTGGCCAGCCTGAGGCACACCTGTGCAATAATCATGCTGTCTCGTCATATGCCACACCTGTGAGGTGGTATTATCTCGGCAAAGGAGAAGCACTCACTAACACAGATTTAGACAGATTTGTGAACAGTATTTGAAAGAAATGTTTTTTTTGTTTGTATAGAAAATGTTTTATAGATTTGAGTTCATCTCATGAAAAATGGGAGCAAAAACAAAAATGTTTTGCCTTTATAGTTTTGTTCAACTTGGTAGCTTTGGTGTGCTATCTAAAACGAACACACGAAAGTAGAAAATATACATAAAAAGCAGTATTGCTTATATATGCCTGTTATATATACTGGTATTTTGTTGATAACCATGTAGGACAGCAGTGGCTCCGCTGTGAGAAACATCACAAGAATTCTCTGTTCCTATCACAGTTGTTTCATATCTTTAAATGTTGTGTGAGCGTAATGCTGTTTGTCTAGATGTGGCTTAGTGTAAATATGCCCCGGACGCCATCAGGGCATTTCTGGCTCACAGTGATATGCATGACATCAGGAACAGATGTTGCACATGGCAAGCCCCATCAAGGGACAAGCACTTCGCATCAGTGCATGAATATTTCAGACAGTTTACTGCTGTTTTTACCATTGATGAGTGAGCCAGGTTCACACCATCATACTCAGGCTGAAATGTGGTGTAGAAAAATAAACCTTGACATTAAAATGTAGAAAAACATACAGTGATGTTATGGGTTTTAAATGTAGGTATGATATTTATTTACTTGTTTTTTATGTATGTATTTTCTTATTTATTGAGTAAAAAGTGCCAAGTGCAAAAAAATTATAATTGTGGTTTATCCAGACCACTGTCTAAGATCAATGGATATGTTGGAAATGGACAATATATAAGAGCATTTACCCCTGAACTATTTTTATAGTCATTTTAGTTTCACTAAATGGCTGTGGCATTGTGAGACAGAGGTCCACTGTCTGAGAATAGAATAGCTGTAGTTTTATTCGACATGGATATACATTTCTCTTACAAGCAAAGGCAGAGGCACACGATAATTAATATATTGATAATAATAAGAATAGAAATGAACACTTTACAACCTCAGCCTCAGTTAAATAAAAGGCAATTTTTTCTCATGAGCTTTATAGTTTGAAGTAATCAGAAGTAGACTGCCGCCTCCCTGTCCCTTCCTGTGCTATCATATTGTCGACCCATACCTCTGAGCCCCTACAGTAATGACCACGGTAATGTCACACTGTAGATCTTTTCTATATATTTGTGCAGTTTAACAGGCACATTCCTGTCATCCACACCCTTTTCCAAGCGCAGCATGAACCAGAAGCCTAGACCTCTCCTTGACCCCAGAGGAAAAGAATCCTCGGAGCCGATCCCCAGAGAGACTTTCATTACAGACAAAAACACAGCCATGGGTGGCCAGAGTCAGATTCTGATATTAGGGCAGAGGACATGGATTTGATCCCAGTCTGGGAATAGTGTGCTGGACTACTGCAGTGAGTGAGAGAAAAAGAGGGAGGGGGTCGGCTGCTCCACCACTCTCCGCTTGGCTATAATGACCCCCCTTCTGCTCGTCAATCACACGTACAGAAAAATGCTTAATTGCAAAAAATTTCCTAGCAGCGCAGTGGCCTGACGTCATATTATTGGAACGGGAAAGAGGAGACAGGTTTGAATGGGCTGTGAAAGGAGTAGATGGATATACCAGCAAACACACATGTCCTTATGAATGATGTTAAGTGTTATGGGTGACACACATCGCAGCATTCAATATGACCATTACAGTAAAAGCTGTAATCTTAGCCCTATGGGTAGCAGAGTAAACTGTAGACCCCTGAGTGAACTTAAATACAGGCACTGTACACTACATTTAATTTCAAATTTAAATTCAGGTCCACTGGATGGAAAAGTAAAAGTAAAGATTGCACTTTATACTACAAAAACACACATTATATAGCATATATAGCATGTATATAGCTGTGGACAGAGCTAGCCCGCGTGCCACTACGTTCCAAGGAAGTGAGCCTGGCTCTCATTCACGTTCTAACTGCTGCTGTCAGGCACGTTATTCTGGACTCAAAATGCTTTGTTTTAAAAATCTCTACATGATCCTAGTTTTTGAAGTCAAATATGAGCTCAAAGTTTGTGAAAACACAATATGTAGCTGCTAATAACCTTATATTATAAGAAATATATATTTTTTTTACAATGATGATTTTCTTATTTTTCAACTTTATGAGGAACACAAACAGGAAAAACAAACAAGACCAGAGACATAATTCAAAGTGCCTTTTTCGCTGCAGCCAAGAGGATGCTCCAGAGAGAGCTGCTGGTTGTGTCCATGGCAGGAGTTCTGAGGCCCAAATACATAGTTCTGAAATCCATTGGGATGGTGATGTCATAAATTGTCTCCAAGGCTTTGTTGATCTCAGTCCAATATTTGTGAACAACAGGACAATCCCAAAACACATGACAGTGGTTTACCTCCTGCCACAGCCTTTCCAACAGTCAGCCGAGCTAAATTGATTTTAATGTAATATTTAATGTGTTTGAAGTACAAGATGTTATATGTCTTGATCATAAATTCATGTTATGAAACTTACTTGAATTCTTATGAACTTAAAAGGACTAGCAAACTAAGGCTACAAATTTGGTAAATGACACAAAACGGGGAATGATGTGGAAACCAGCACTGAGTTAGGAAGGGGGGAGTACCTTCTACAACCTCGCTCCTGATTGGCTCTGCGTTTGCCATGAAATGCGCACTTGGATTTCTAAATATGGAACTCGGCTCTATATTAGCCATCAAACCTGCTAATTGTGATTGACTTCAATTGACTCCAGCCAAACAGAATGGTGTCCCTTTGTCCACTTTTATATACAGTCGATACAATTTTTTAGATTCTTCAATACAATCTGAAATTACAGGTAGTTATGTTACTATATAGGCATTTACGTATTATATTATATACAATTTAATCAGTGTGAAAATGTTGCTACAAACAATTACCCGTAGGCCTATTACAGTAGGCCTCAAACACGTAATAAAATATGTTAATTCATTGACCCGGATATGTTTATATCATTTCCAGTTTATAAAACAATGTTTGAGATGTTTGCTTTAGTTTACAATAGCCTTGTGTATTTATAAGTGCAGCAGCTCCGAGGTGGCGCAGGAGCAGGTTCACAGCCAGAGGATGGACAGTACAGTAGAAACAATGAGGACAATGAAGCTGACGGGTGTTTATCTTTCACCAAACGCAGGTCCCAGCCATTTTCCATTTCCTCGGGCTCAGACATTTTTTTCCAGGTAGGAAGCCGTGGAAGATCCAAGCACAATAAAAAAGATTATGCTTCCATCTATGTTTTTTTTTTTTTTTTTTCACTATTAAATACTTGACATTCAATCCACACAGTGTATTTTTGTGATTCTTTACAAAAACATGACATAGTTTAGAGTAAAAACAAATCTCACATTCCATCTCATGTTTTCTCAACACAACCTTGGAGCGTCTCTTCTTGAGAAAATGAGTCACTATATTCTGTTTGAAAATTCTTAGACTTAACCACATGTTTCCCCTCCGTATCAAAAGGTTTTTCTTCCCTCCTGTTTGATGAGTTTACTGGCAGACAGGCAGTTGACGGAGCAGTGCCATGACAGACACCTCCTCTTTAATTGACCCTGGGTCAAATAGGGACTAGGACAATATTTAGTTTAATTATTCTCATTTAACGGTGAATCATATTTCCATACATTGAGGGTTCATGCCGCCTTTATGACCTCTACACAATTACCATGCAAACGGCATCTTAAGTGTCACCCCTTGCTCTCTCTGAACAGTTTAGTAAATATCAAACCATATTTATTATTAATAAGCCCGGCACAGCTGAAAACTCCCCTTTTATGTATAAATTATTCACAGACTCAAAAGCTCAGGGAGCAGAGCGCCCTCCATTCGATACCACAGAGACTGGCATAATTAATTCTATTGGAGGAAACCTATGCAAAGTTAGCATGTTTGTGCCCCTCTCGTTCCATCTGGGTGAGCCATAGGAGATCATGCATTTCAATCACAGCCACATGCCTGGTGACAGACTTAGCACAAAGCTTGTTGATTTTATTATCACAACACAACTGTCAGTGGCTCCCCCGCTGTTTTACTGCTCACCCCAGCTCCTGCCTTTAGTCACCCCATTGATGCCTTCACACAATCTGGGACACGACTGCATGCACTGTACCTTCTACTGCTGTCTATCGCTCACGGCACAGCCCAAATTGTGACATACAAATAATATCTTTCACGTCTCACACACAGGCAGTTTACCAATGTGTTCGCTCACACTAACTGAGCCCATGCTCCCCAGCTGCGCAAGCTGTTTCTCCCATCAACATGTGTTTACTAGCAGGGGACCCTTATGTTTCCATTACAGGGAGACAATAAACAGGAAGGCCGTCCCCCAGTGTTTAAGAACTACTGTTGAGGGGGAGGCTCATGTGAGGAGTGGGCCCTAATCACACAGTAACCTTTAATTAAATGTGGAAAAATATAGCTGTTTTTGTGTGGAATCCAAACACGCTCCTCAGCAGCCTCCTCTGTGTACTTTGATGAATTTTTCACCGTCCGATGCAGCACTAACCACCTGGTTTACTTTTAACATGTGGTGTGTGTTTTTGTGTTTGTGAAGACTAGCAGGGGGCGAGGGAGGGAGCGGGGCTGTGTTTGATTAAATTAAAGCGTGTCTCTCTACGATATACAAGTGAAAGACTGATTAACCAGATGATGGCCTATTATTTTAGTTAATCAATAGACGCTTGAATAACTAATGACGAGCATCAAAGCGGCAGCCATGAGCCACCGGTGGACTGTGCAGTTCTAACCTCTTCAGAAAAAGCTTTTGTTGGAACATGGTAATGATTTTTTCCTCCTGGCTTCATTGTGCTAGATAATGTATAACACCTTTTTCTCATATCCAAAATTGGAGACATTTATTAAAAGCACAAGATGCAGTCGTCCACAAAATGTCGTTGGTGGAACAAAGAGGGTGTGTCAATGTAAAAAAAATACAAAGTTACAATCAAAACAAAGAACAACCATTCAAAGCACTGGTCCAATTCTGTTTTTCTAAAGACATTATGCCCATCTGACTTAAATCTTCCTTTTCCACAGGGTAAACATTTCTCTATTGTAAGACTACAATGTGAGACTCTAGTTCAGTAAAAGATTGATTTCATGAAAGGATTTCAAAGATGTGTTAGTTCACAAAATACACAAAAATACGAAATACATAGGCTAGGACCTGAAAAGTATAAAGACTAATCTAAAGGGACTGGTTCAGTTAATTAATTTCATTGAGTGTGGATTCAACCCTGGAAATATATAGTTCAGGTAATTATAACTTACATCTTACAACAGTAAAGCCAATCATTTTCTTTTGTATCTTCAACAATACTTCTAAAAATGCTTATTATACAATTGACGTGGTCTTTTCTGAAATTTTTACTCAAAAGTATATTTATTAATCCCAATCTGCTTTCCTGCTTTTGTTTCTCTTTCAAGCCATCTGATAAATATGTCTATAAAGGATGACAGTAACTACTATTCATTGATCTAGGATGTTTTTTTCTTCCAAGTGTTGGGAAAGAGAGAGTAAAGTGACAATTACACCATTTGGCAAGACATCTGCAGCTAATCCACCCTCTAAGGCAACTGCTTACACATAAATCACCTTAATTAATCCCCCTAAACTGGAAACTAATTGAACAATATATTAATGTTCAATAGTCATTCAAAGCAGAAGAGCTCTGTTGTCAGACAGAGCGATGTTTGTTTAGTCAGAGAAATGAACTGTTTCAGGTAAATAGGAAGTCTGCAGTCACAATGTAGAACTTATCTCTTCACAAAAAGTCTCTTAATTCAATTAGTGGCGATGTGTGTATTGGATTATGCATGAATTAGTAGATGTGTATTGTAGTGATAGCGGTTTCACCTAGTGGTGTTTGGAGGTATTACACAAGAGCTGAGCCTGCGTGGAATGATATTCACTTGATTGGTTTGTTATAATGTTTTGGCCCAGAAAAAGCTGCGTGTACACAAAACATGATGAATGGACTGTTGGACAAAGCAAAGTACACATTCTGCCAACGAATATAAAATATGTTGTTGAGAAATTGATTAAAATTTCCATTGTGTTTCTCTTGGCATTTTCATTTCTCCCACATTTCGCTTTTAGTGATTTACATTTTGAATTGGCATATTTTATTGTCTTGTTTTTTTTACCAGATGTCCTTTCTGACACTTCATCATCTAGAGTAGACAAGTTGGCTTCTTAAGCACTTTTTGATGTTCTGCATGAAAAAGTCTTAAAAACTACCACTGTTCTGTTTGAAACTCAAGACAATTGACGATGAAAAAAAAAGAACAGTCCACGTGCAAAGCTGTACAATCCCAAAAATGTAGCCAGGCTGACCACCCGCGCGTCCCACACCTAATCACAAAAGGCTTTTCCTCCAGATTGCCGCAGTGTGGTAACAATATGGTGACGATCCACAACAAAGCCCTGGCCACTCGTGTCCATCATCCCATCACACTTTGTTGATGATGCGCGCCTTATATTTGCGCCGCGGAAAGAAAAAAAAACCCTCCCTCTTTTACGCGTTCCATTAAAGTCTGTAAAAAGTGTAAATGCCCTCCCCACGACACCCTCGCAGCCAATGGTGGGACCCCAGAGGAGGAGGAGGGGGGCCCCCACACACGAGACACAGCGGGGGCTTCACTTCTTCACCGTCTCCCAGTCAGAGCCCAGTGCACTCACGCAGCAGATGACAGTCAACGCGCGTTTCCCCATCGGCAAGAGGAGAGAGAAACGAGGGGAACAACGGGAGAGTGGGAGAAAGAGAGAGGAACTTGGACTGCGCACCGCGGATAGAGGAGAAAGAGAGAGCGCGGCCGCGGCACGGAGCTCACACTGTGCGCACGCGGGTCCCAGAGTGGACCGTGGGGGAAAGTTACCACTAAAGTATGGAGATTTACCAGTGACACTCTCTACCAAGTGCCCCGGAGAGATTTTATTTTTTCTATTTCATTTTCTTTCCACTGGATTGTATTGTGTTGTACTGCATCTTTGTGCGTCCATGCGCGTGAGAGCCGGTGGTGCCGCGGCGGACACAGTCGCATTGGAGCGGAGGAGAGTGAAGCCATCCACAAGTCAGCGAGTGGACGCAGCATCACGCAACATGTTCACGCTGTACCTTGTCTTCTGCCTTATGGCCACAGGTACGTGTGTGTTTTTTTTAAACATTTCTCCCCCTCTCGTGTGGATGTAGACGTAGATGCGCCGTTGTCCGGTCAGTGCGCTGCGTCAAGTGGTGTTTGGAGGTGAAGGAGCAGCCGCGCGCATATGCTGCAGTGCCGCGGTGCTGCTGGAACCTACGGCCACGGGTTGTGTCTTATTACTTTGGGAAATGGTCTTTAAAAGTGGAGTTTGGTTAGAGGTAATTGGCTTTGGAGCTTTGTGGAATAGCCCGGACACTTGGGCAATCTGGATCTTGCTGTTGTAGAGAAGCGCGCTGAGTAAAAGTTACGTTTTAAATGAGTTTTAAAGACTGGATTGAGAAGGCTGGTGGTGATGGACTTTGGACTCGACTCTATCAAGGCAAATCCAAACATGCCTTTTGTCATAATTAGAAGCTGTTGAGCATCTGTCCGCGCAGGTTGGAATTGACTCGTAACGGACTTTTGATCTGCTTCTCATAAATGTTTGCTGGTAATCCGCCTCTGAAAGCGAGACCTCAAATTAGACAGATTGATAGAAATGCCATGAGTGTTTATTGCTGTGTTGAATATTGCCCCGTGGTGCTTGGTTGAGCTATGTCGTGATGAGTAAAAGATGTGCTAACGGAGCGTTCACCGGAGCCGGAGCGTGTTGTGCCTCGCGGACATGTGGCTGTTTAAGAGGAGTTAAAGAGAGAAAGAGATGAGGGACTTTTCTATTGTTTGTGCCCTGGACTTCACCGCACCTGTCTCACCTCTCAGCCCATCAAAAAAAAAAACAGTCTGTATTTAAACTACCCAGCTCGCATTCTTACTTTACATTTACATTATGTGCTAGAAGTGCAACAAAAAAGAGGGGAAAACAACATGTTGTGTGGATGTTTTTGATGTATGTCCTCTGTGACCACTAAGTGAATAAAAAACAATCTTGAGACATTTCACAAACAGAACATCTATATTTATCAAGTATAAATAATCCAATTATAATGAGGCAAGCTTCTGAGCAGCTGCTTTAATCAATCTAACTAATTTAGAGCTGCAAATGCCCTGTTGCAAAAATAAAAGCATTGTGCAATTAATACTGAGCCTCCTAAGTGATCAGAAACAGAAATAAACCAGTTATTAACAGGAATGATTCACTGAATGCAGCATGGCAGAGAGTGGGCACAGTTTGAGATCTTCTGAGGGAGAGACAAAAGAGGGAATAATTTAGTCTGTGATTGTTGTAGACGGCCTGTCTGTAGCTTTTGCTTTTTATCATATGCACTTTCTCAGACACAAAAACAGACTTGCAAATGGCACGGTGAATTCAACCATTTGTTCTAGTCTGCCCAGCTTTACCTTTTTAGTTGCGGTTCCACATGAGTTTGTCATTCTCGGGAGCCGCAGGGGGTGGGATCTGACACCAGTGGACCTCTGCTCCCTGGTGCACTAACAACAGCTGGATGAAAAGGGTCTGTCTCAGGGCACCCTATACTAACACACCCTCTCTTACACACACACACATAATGGGAACGTAACAGCTGCCCTAATTAGAACCTAAGAGACCCTAGGCCTCATTTGTTGTGGCACAGTCGCACACTGAGCCACTGATGCTCTAAATTGGCTGCATTCACAAACGCATCTGCAGTTTAAAATGTCTTCTTTTAAAGTTGGTGTATACTAGGCTCAGAGTTCAGCCACGAGTAGGCCTGTGTGTCGCCATACTACACTGATAATTTACTCTCTCACAAAGTCCCCTGGGCTCCCGGAGGAATTGGATTCCATAGTGCATCAGTATTCCGAGTAACCTTCAGTGAGCTCCTCTTTGGAAACCTTTTGCTTTGGGTAGCTTGCCTCTCATCGGGCCAAGTTCAAAGGCTGCGAGTGGAGATTACAAGTTTCTCTGCTTTTCCTCTTAAGTCGCGTCGCCTCTCGTGTCTCGCTATACAGTGTAACGCTACAGAAATGTTCCACCTTGCTGCTTATCCACGAGAGGGAGAGTATTTGTTTAAAAGGCCAGGGGCATTTGGCAGATCTCATGTTTACTTGCTCATAAACAAATGTACTTAACATCACAAGTGACTTCAGCCTCGTCATTTCCTCTCACACCACAGCACATTTGCATCTCCTTAGTGCAGCGCTGATATGTTTTCGGACACAGGGGCAGCGTCACCACAGAGGTTTGTTTTTAGTTAGTTTAGTTTAGATGTGCATATTTCATGAACGTCTGTTAGGACTCATGATTTACACCAAGCAGAATAATATCTGTTTTAATGAAAGAGCTCAGATGTGGCACAAATGTCTCCATAATTAAACCGTATAACACAAAATTTAAACCCAACAGGGCTGTGGATGTGGAAAATGCTGTTTTTCAAGAAACACAAACACTATAGCATTTTAATTACAATATTACAGTAAGAAAGGTTAGTTATGGGCCAAGGACAAAATGATTAATTATGCTGCAGAACCATTAGTGTTAAGGGATTTGGAACTAAACACATAGCCAAAGAACAAACAGTTACCTTGAAAAAGCATTTAACTTGAGGATTAGTCCAGCCTGGTCTCCAACATATATAACGTCTTCATCCTTTTCTATATAATTGCAAGATGGGACCTGTGCCTTGGCAGAGGCTGTGATGCTATATTGTGATTTGTTGTGCATTGAAACATATTCCTGTTTCCAATACCTTTCTTTAAAGTGTTTGCACAGCCCCGCATACCATCTGTCTCAGAAACAAACATTACATTTTCTCTCCGTACCTCTCAAATTTTAAGCCTTGAGCAATAAGTGGGTAGGAGACATAAAGTTGTGAGGAGGAACCCCAGCCAAGCGGCAAGATACGGTGTGCACAATAGTTGCCGACACAGCAGAAAGTGAACAGAGCCGAGTCCCGAACAGAAGTGTCTTGCATTATTTAGGAGACACAGTCATGGCAAAGATATAGATGAATTTTGGCCTACTTTGATTTCCTGTCTATGTGGAAGCCAAGTAATAGTTCAGCTGCTGGAGTGTTTTATTGAACATTGTAGCAGATTTGTTTAAGATTCACTCTCTGGATAGGAGCTAATGGTATGATTTATATTGTAGCGGCGCTCTACTTAAATACATTAAAGACAAGATTTCTGCTGAGCATAGACTCAATTAATATACTTCTTGCATTTAGCCTTTTTTTAAAGTATTGGCGCTGAAGCCTTTTAAAGTTGACTAAACTATTGCCAGTCATGTTTATGTCACTTGGCAGCCTTCATATTTATCATTTCAACATGAACACCCCCACGCAATAAAGTTCACTTAGAGAAAGTCAGAATTCACACAAATATTTCTCCAGTGATACAAGGTTAGTTAGTTAGTTATGAATATTGTGATTCAAAATGCAATCTGCAAATCTCCATAGATCACGTACATCACTAATGGAAATGAAACAAACAACTCTTTCCTCTTCAGGAAGGCTCCTCCCATGGGCTGGGCTTACCACAGAATAGTATAAATATCGGAGTTCTCGACCTAAATTCTTTTATTGACAATGACTCTTGGATGAAAGTCCAGATGACTACAACTGAAGTTTTTTCTACTATGGAACACGCCTGGACGAATGAGGGATTACACCGACATCACTAATGGAAGTCAAGATTATCGTGATTATTCAGGTTACAATGTTATATATTGCCCAATGAAGTAAACTGGCTGTTTATGTCAAATTAACTTCATTTGACCATTCAGAAAGTTTGGCTTTATTAACCTGGTCACATACTAAAGGACTGGTGATCTAATCCGACAATTGTTTAATGAATTTCACAGTTGTTTGAACACAGCGTGAAGCATTGTTAAAAATAGCAAAACCGTGATGTTTCTTCTCACACCAATCTTAACACCAAAATGTAATTGTGAACCCCTATTCTTATTTTATACCTGTCAAATTCTTTATAAAGTTATATATTGCAACAAAAGTCTGTGCACTATTGAACACCAAAGTAGCAAATGTTATTCTATTCATACACGCTTGCTCTAAAAGTAGATGGAAAACAAAGGCATTCGCATTATTGCCTTCTCCTAATCAGCTTTGTCATGTGGGTAAACAAAGATAAAGAACTTGGCACTGTGTCCTGAAGCGTTGTTATCAGCTCCTACTTATTTAACTGGATGTCTTCTGAGCTTTGGCACCAGAAGGGAAGTAGCCTTAGCTCAACCAAGGATGCTACTTGAACCTTCTTTTTTTTCTTTACCTTAGTCTGTCATTTCCTCTTTTTGTCTTCTGCTTTCTCCTGTCTGCCTGTCTTGCACACGCACATTGTCACCTTGTGTTCCACCGAGGGCACTCTGAGGATCCGGTTGGAGGAAATGACAAAGAATGGGACAATGCAGGGCTGTGTCAGCTTCCTGCCACTGCCTGGAGTCTTCTTCTTCCTATTCTTTCCCTCTAGTTTAAGCACCTGAGGCAGTATCATCTACATACAGACTGGTGAGGGACCCAATGTACAAGTTGTTTATTCTTTTCTGCAAGCACGCAACTGTAAAAAATAGAAAAGAGGAAGGATTAATTTGGTGCATGTCATTAAAACAGCACCCCGAGGTAAATAGTCATTTTCATACAAAGCTATTTAGGAAATCCTTGGATTGCATTTATTTTCCCTTGATAAACAAGTCACCTAGAAAGACATAGCATTTCAGAAATCTGCAGAGTAGAAAAATGGCAGATATTGGCTACCACCATTTACTTTTTATTTTCTAACCACTTTCCACCCCGCTAGACAAAATTTCATATCTCTTGCCAAGACACAGAAAGCAACGGCAAATTGAAATTGTCAGTGCTGCAGCAATATCTGTTCTTGTGTTATCTCCTGCATCCATGTTCCTAACAGTGTATTTAGGATTTTTTTCTTTTTCATGTTCATAGTGGAGTGAAAGGGGCATTTGACCAGACACTACAAAAATCTGCAGAAAGTAAAAGTTTTCTAAATATAAGTAAGTATGTTTTGTAAAGTCTGAGTATTGAAATTTCCTTCTACATTTTTTGGAATAAAGCAGAACAGGACAGAACATGACCAGAGAGAAAACAACTAAGTGAAAAGAACACAGGTAATGGCACGTTCAAATGAAAAACATAGTCCGTCAAAATTGTCCATTTTTCCCTTTTTCTATTGTCTATTCCTGTGTCAGTTCTGTCGTTGATTGTTGGTTCGGTTTGTGTCATCCATTTTTTCGCGACGGCCTTTTTCCTGCTGCCAGAAGTATGCTCCATGGCAGGAGTTCCGAGGCCCAAACACATAGTTCTATTGTCCAGTGGGACGCCAATGCCGAAAACAATTTGTAGTGCTCTATTGATCTCAGAGCAATATCTCTGAAAGGTCAGACAGTCCCATAACACATGGTAATGGTGGACCATAGTGTTTCCATTCGTCTGTCAAAACAAAATCACCTTCCCTTTTCCCTCTGCCTTTGTTAATATGTGTTTTATTTTCTCCATCCTCCTGAAGTGAGTCACTCGGTGCAGGAGGTCAAGGGCACAGACTGGAGATGACTGTGGTGTCTCTGGGCCTGCTTGCCCTTTCTGTAAGGATTAGTCAAAGTCCAACTGTCAAATTAATAAAGCTCAATCTCCCATGATATGTCATCTCTTTAACAAGTAGGATCTACATTACACAGCCAATGACATGTTGGATGGACAGGAAGCTTAAGATGCCGCCCGTCTCTGGTTAACCGAGATGCCAACGGGCTTGGTGTGAGAACAGAGGAAATGAAAGTACTGCTATAGGCGGAGAGGTCAAAGGGATTGAGCGCCAGGAGCCCTGTGTTTCAGGTAATGGATACGCTTGTGTTGGCGAAAAGCATACCTGCGCCTCTTTCTCTTCCAGCGAGGGAGAGGTGAAGAAACAACAAAGGTGAAACAGCGGTGACTCTGAAGGGGATTAATGGAAACATGATATCGCAACACCTCCGGCTAAACGTGAGGTCTGCACTTGGACATGTGGGCTCGTACTTTTGTTTGTGGTATTATAAGAATGACAAAAGGGCTGAGAGCTGGAAAGAAAATACAATCCTATCCAAGCCAAATCAAGGGAAAGTTTGGATGGGATAGAGATAGAGAGACGGGACTGCAAGGTGAACCTAACACCTCTGTTGGGGAAAGCGGACGGGCCATTGTTCCAGCACAGTGCACCCGTCTCAGCCAGGCGTCCCACCTCCCAGGGGGGCAGAACGAGAACGCGCAGAGGAGAGAAGAGGGACCGATTGTTCCCTCCTCAGACTATCCACAGATGGGGCTGCGGCACACAGGATGCTGTCTGTTTGCTTTGGAAATTCCCAGGCGTTTGCTTTGCAGTACAGAAGACTCTGGGGGATAGGGAGAAGCGAGAGTGCCAGTGGAGACAGGGAGAGTGGAAAAAAAGATAGCGAAAAGAATGAAAGAATTAAAAGGACCTTGCCTAATATGATGTCAGTGTGAATATAGTGCCAGGGAGGGAAGACGAATGATGCAGCCCTACAATGAGAGGGTATTTGGGTGTTTCCAGAGACATATAGAGCTTATGGAGAAGAGGAGGAGAGTAAAGAGCAGTGGAACAATAAAAAAGAGAGATAAGATGAAGAAACCTGGTCTGCATTTGTCATTTGGTTTGGTGCAGAAGCCACTTGTACCTATTGTTCTCCATAATTTGTTTTCTTCCAGCCTGCAAATGGGAAGGGAATAGAGGGGCGAGCTTCAGCTACAGAAGCCATTTATTTTTGTAATAATTACATAAGTGAGACGGCATAATTAGATGTATAGCTAAATAGACAAAAGGATGAGAGAGAGATGGTCGTTTGGGAACAAAAAGCGTCGATGAGCCTGAAAAGCCTTCTCTATTTCACATTGGAGAGTGCGTTAAAAGTAGAATCAAGGCGGAGGAGGGAAGGGTGATCGCAGGGATAAAAGATGAGAGAAGTGCAGAGGAAAGCTGAGGAGGAGACAGATCTCATCTCTGATTGGTTACATCAAAGGCTGCCTGCAGATTCTCAGAACTGCTTGTTGTGGTTTGTTTAGGAGGGGCCCCGAGAGGGATGTTTTTGGGGGGTCAAGGGTCATGTGACAGGCTTTTCGCTCTAGTTCAATTTGCGCCGCAGCACCACCACAGGCCACAACCTTAGAGCAGTCATTTTCTACCGCTGTGTGATGTTGTTCAAAGGCACATGTAGTCAAGGAAAGAGAGTCTTAAGTACAAGCTACATCAAACCCATGCCATTCAGTTCTCCATTTTGATACTTTAGATTTTAGAAGCCTGTTTAAAAATGTACTTTAAGAGTAAAAAGTAAGTATTTTGGGTCAACAAAGGTAAATTCAAATCAATTTCTTAATATTTCTAGTGAAACTTAAGCATATATTTGTATAAAGCTGTGACTTGAACGTTTGGGAAGAATGTCACCATGAACACACTAAAAATGACAACTGCTTTTCAGTCTAGTTAAAAGTGCAGCAAAGTAAAAATACTTAATACAGATACCTAAAAATAGTACCTAACTACATTACTTTAAATTTTGCAGTTTGTTACTTTCCACCACTGCTTCCAGGGACAACAAGTCTAATTGCTAACTACCCAAAAGCTAATCATTATTTGAAAAAAATACTCAAAAAAACTCACGGTGACACATTTTTGTACTTTGAGAGTTCTCGTACAGTCCAAAATCAAAGACAGAGTTTAGAATGAGGTACCAGCTTTGAAGTATTCCCCAGTGTGCTGCGGTGTAAAGGCCGTAGTCTCGTGTGTGTTTGAGTCATTGACTGATTTGGCACGTTTTTTCCAGTCTAGATGAGACTTTGAACACAGCACATAGCGGGTTGTCGAAAGCTGAATATCTGTCTGATGGACCAACAGCAACTGAGAGCCTATCAGTAGTGTTTGTGCTTTGTGGAAAACAACATTTTAATTGCGTTGTATTTAGTGCCACTTAATGTTCCCGCGTGTGCATCTGCCTAGGTTGACTCGTGGGTGATGCGTGGGTGTGTTAAACATGTCAGTGCTCTTTCAGGGACCTGCAATTGTGGAAAAAGATAAATAGGCGCTTAATGAATCTACTCAATCACCATCATGTTTAAACCACTGACCAGAGACTGAGCACTGGACAGACACCTGATTGAAGTTAGGCTTTTTTTTGGGTGTCTTTTTAATTTTTTTTGTGGCAGGCACGAATCAGCCTGTCACGCTTCAAGATTAACCATTCACTGCGACTCTAACTGGTCTGTCTCTCTCTAAACAACCCCGTGACAGACCAGTCTATACTTTGCTATTGTGAAGTAGAGTTCTTTAAAAGCCAATTTAAACCCAATCCCTTTGTTTAACCCCCCAAGGAATTCAAGCTGGCTTCATATTGTGTTGGCTAAAGGGGGTGTGAGCGCCTTTTTGGTTTTTGTGTGCATCATCTTTGAACATGTGATAAAAGAGCAGGGCCTGTGTCAGAACTGGTGAAGGATTTTCGGTTATTGCAAGAATCAATGGTCCAATTCAAAAACCTTTTATAGCCATGACTGTTGCTGTAATTCTCTGGAAATGGACAGTGGTCATGTGGATCCCTATAATAAAGCTCGAGGCTTGGATCACAACTAAAGTTTGTATTGAGAAAAGCAAAGTCTTCTGAGGATTTCAAAGAGGCTCACATGATGGGGGGGAAAGAAGATTCACTGCTTCCCTTAGATTTTGCAAAACCACTATTCTGCCAAAGGACAAACATAACAGTGGGCCTCAATTTGCCTTGACAAATAAGCGAGTACTCTGTGAGCTTTGCCTGCTTTGATCCCAGGTAATGTGGTAACAGGCAGCTGGCTCTTGCATTACCCATAGCATTACAGTGTGTGTCTGCTCAAACTGAGGTACGTGTGTGCGTGTTTGGTCTGTTGCGGGTCCAGCATGTGTGCGCTTTCACACCAATTAATGAATTGCTTTATGTGCCTGCTGAGGTGGCGATGGCCTGTCTCTAGCGAGGCTTAGCTGTTTTTTCTTCCCATTCTCTCTGTTCCATGTCAGGTTATGATGTCCAGTGCTCTCTCTCTCTCTTTTCACACTAACACATTAATGAGATCGCTCTAATTAGTGCCTCCATACAGGGGTCTAAACCAGGAGGGCGCAGTGGCCATTGTGTGTTGCTCTAATCAGGGGAGACCGAGGGGAACCAGTGGCACTATAGTGGGAAAGTTCACACATACAGAAAAGGCCTGCTTAAATTAGCCCACAGCTTAATTGGGAAGAAAAGATTTGTGACCAGTTTTAGGTTTGGCGCCTCAATCAGATGCCGCACTTAAAAAAGTATTTCCCTCATATTCTCATAATCCAAACTGTCCAATATCAAATAATCTCTCAACCTTTTTTTCCATCTTATTGCTCAAACGGTCTCCTCTGGGGGACGAGGTGCTTGTTAAAGCAAAACACTCCTCTGAGGCTCATGTGGCCACACAGATAGAGGAGATAATAATAGAGCCAGATAGGTACGAAATAGGGCATTGTGGAGAAGTGATGTGGAGTTGTGCTGCTCTAACGTGTGTCCCACAGCACTTAACATGCCCCGAGCTGGATCTCCTGGCACTTAATTACAATCCAATAAGGTGCTGCCTGTTGGTCATTGTTCCTGCAGTGTGTTTAGCCTTTTCCAGAGCTCCATTCGCTGCTTAATCTGCCGAGAAGCTGAATGTCAATAGGTCAGGTCAGATTCCAGCCCGTGGTACAGCAGAGCTACGCAGAGGATCAGCAGGATGAAGGAGGGGCGTCATCTCTTGCTTCTCACCATATTTTTTCTCCGTTGTTGTTCTTTCCCCCTCCTCTCCTGCATCTCCTCTTTTCTTCTCACTTCTAATCCATCCTCTTGATTGTTCTAAGCTGCTTTCAGCCAGCCGCTGGGAGGGCGGAGGGCTCCTGGAGTCTGTTTTAATTAAGATTTAAAAGACGACTCCCTCAAGAAGGAAGATTTAAACGCAGGACAGGCTGAGCAGAGTAAATGAGAGAAGGTACGACAGATTGTTGAGAGAGAGCTCAACAAATATCAGAAATCACCCTGAGAATAAGTAAGAAGCTATTATTTAATGCACACAAAGTAAGCCGAGCAGACACCTACACGTTCACACTTTCAGTCAGACTCTGAGGTATTTGAGAGGCTAAGCCAAATGGGATTTTTTTCATTTGTAATCAAGCGGTACAATCTATAAAGATTGATCTCAACTTCCTGTGATTCATAGCGTATCCTGTGAGGGTGATATGGGATCAGCAGTAGCCAGCAGGCAGCCAGAGGGACTTATCTCCACGCTGCGTCTAATGATCGATCATCACACCAGATCAGCTTAAGAGGCTGCTGCATGCGCTGTTTATCGCAGCCCAACCCTCAACCTTGTGACCCGCACGCACTTAGTTTTCACACTTCACTGTAATTTGATTTTTCCATAAAGTTTACTTTGACTGTCTTTGTAGGATATTTACTGTTTTATCACACCTGGCAGGACACAGCTCTCCTTAAACACCAGCTCAGTATCTTCACATCAGGGAAATGAAAATGCTGTTGCTGTATGCCGGGCTACTGAAAATGTGGTCAGAGAAAACACTGGAATTAGAAACTGTGTGCCAAGTACCCTTTCTCTTATCAGAAGTCATTATTTTATTGTTTAAATTCCGGCCTTGCGCTCTTTTGTAGAGATACCAACGTTTTCTTTTCTGAAGGTCAACAGCCCTGCTCTGGTGCCTCTACACAGACTTTGTTTGCACGCTTCAAAGTTAGTGGATGGGCTACTTAGTGTGACTTTGGCTGGACTTTTCCTTTTAACATCACTTCTAAATGCCAATAAAAATGACTCCAAAATCCTTTTCAACTCACTTCTATGAAATCTCCAGCCCATCCAAATCCCACTGTGTCTCGTTCTCACATTCTAACCATCCACAAGTATCAGACGGAATCAATCAGGCGCGTGCTGTCCAATTGCTAAACCAGTCGCATTGCTTCCATCTGTTCCTATTGGCAGCTTTACATTCTTTAACACCCGCAGATTTGGTGCACAATGAGGTGTTTAAGTTCATCACGCTGTAAATGCTTAAGTGCTAAAGGTCGCGGGGTCATTAGCCCAACCCAGGCGCATTCTCCACTGCGATCCATTTCAACACACCAGGCACCATATGTCCAGGTTTTCACAGTCAATGGGCCAACTTAGCCTCCAGCACAAAGGGGAAATCTGCATTACTACGGTCGCTTATAGGACAGAATGCACCACAAGTCAAGCCACTGGCCGTTGGAGGGAAAAGTATTGTGCGGTAGGTGTGGTATCGCAAACAAAAAATTGGAAAAAGCGTGATCTCGCCCTGAGCGTCTTTTTTTTCTATGCCGTCCCTCTTTTGAAACACCTTTTGAGACTCCTCCTGTCACTCATACACTTGTTAATAAGGCCAGGAAAAGATATGAAAGATTCGTCTCTCATGTCTACCACTTTGAGGTTGTGCTTCCGGGTGCCATGGAGAAAATGCATCTTTATGAAGTAATGCCGCATTTTAATAGAAACAATAAACCAGGCTGCTTATAAAGTCATAATTCACGTCCCATATCCTGTTGTTGTGCAGGCGCTCCAGGGATTTTAGGCACAGAAAAGCAAAGCCCCTCTGCTCTGCCCATTATTCGAAAAAGGTTTAAAGGGAAAGTGGTGTGCAGCGATCCTGAGGGAGGGATGCATCACACGTATATTCTTTCACTGCAGCGATTAATATCGGATGAAAAAAAAAAGGTCAGACTTGACTCAAATAGGTCCAGTATATCACAGTTACAGTGGTAGCATTGCGTTTCATACATCAGTCGGAGCTGTGATGTCTCGTCAGGCTGGTCGCACAGGAGAGGCCCACACGGCACATTATCAAAGATTGATGGGGCGTCCTACTTAAAGACAGGGATGAGACACGAGCGGGGTGCTAAGTGTTACCCTCAGCACTTTTGGGAGAGTTTTTTTTGTCGGATACGGACTTCTTCAAACATCACCGTGACCAAATAAAACTATGCAAGAGTCGGGACACACATTAACACCATCTGCTGAATAATGTGGGTTGTAATGATATGCAGTCTCATGCAACAAACTGTAATGCGGACCACACGGCCAGCCTCTTCTTTTTACATGCATTATGTCATCGTGTCATCACCAGTTTACAATGGCCCACACCGGACCGATACAGGAACACCGCGCACGAGCTGAAGTTTAAAAGTGACAATTATTTAGGTCACAATTTAATCGTAAGCAACAATAAGTAATTTTAGTTTAATGTACATACTCCAAAAAAGTCAACCTACATGCAAAGTCTGGTTGTTTATGTGACAATACCGTTACTTTTTCAGTCAGAAAATTTGCTTGTGATTGAAGGCAATTCAAGATTTAATATGGTGTTTGGACATAGTGCCAACATTTGTGAATAATCGTAAAATTGCCATCTTTCTTCTTACAATAATCGTAACACTTACTTCAAACACATCAGCTTGGAAGACAAATTGTTGATTGTCACTTGCCCTAGAAAATGAGACACAGTGAAGAGAAAGTCTACTCTCTTCACATCACTGGTGGCCTGTCAAAATGTTTTGAGGGCAAGTTGCTGATGAGCTTAAGCATTTTATATCAAGAAATCTGTCTCCTCCCCTCTTTTCCCCTGTAACTGAAGACAAAACAAACCGACAGAACAAACAAAGCCCATTATTCCAAATCCTTTTTTCTCAAAACACACTTCTACACCATCTCTTATACCCACTGTTGGGCATCATCTTTCCTGTTTCTTGTTCAGAGTGCTTGCTTAATAATTAATTGATTAATTAGCGTGCTCATTAATCATTGATTCGTTAATCATGGCCTGATTTTTCTTGAGGAAGCAGCGCATTCTGAAAAAGCCTTACTTCACATTTCACTCTAATTATGCTCCTTTACTAATCAACGCTTAAGAAATGGAGTTTCAGGAAATGAGTTTTCTCCTTCTGTTTCTCAAAGCAGTTTGTACAGTATTGGGGGCGACAGGTAATGCTTTTGTTCCTCCTGCCTTTTGAACGTGAGGGAGGCTTTCAGTTATCATTTTAGAAGCAATGAAAAGGGAAAATTGATGTGGGATTTTAAGTCGGTGCGCAGATCTGTGGAAGTTGGTGCAGGCATTGATGAATACATGTCCAGTGTTTAGTGTTTGTCTTCACACTGAGGTGGCAGCACAGTGAATCACAGTCTTATTGTTTGTGCTATAGATCTCTTGGGACTACAGGTAATTTGTTTAATCGCTGTGAGTTATGTTCTCAGGACAGAGCGTTTGCGGCATACCCAACGGCTCCGATATATCTTTTGCAAACTGGCTTGTGTGGACCCTGGAAAAGGCGAGATTTAATTAAAAGTGTTTTTGTGTTGGATGCAGAGTTCAGAACAGCGGCTTGATGACAAAAGAAGAATTATGCATCAAATTAGTGGCAGCTCCAGTCAGTGCGATGGAGGTACAATGGGTATTAACCTCTGAGCATTAAAAAGCACATATTAACATCACTAATGAGACTTCAGTAGAGCATACTGTGTTTTATAGACGCACACAAAAGCACAGCAGTGACTTCAGTGTATCATCAATGCTACTCCACGAGACCCTCCATCACGCAGCAGCAGCACTGAACAATAGACACAGCCCTTTACCACTAATGAGATGCATACATTTACTGCATTATACTCTAATTAAATATAATAATATAAAGAAGGGAGAAGTATTCATTATAAAACATGATATTTCCTATTGTGAAAGCCAAGGGGGTCTCCACTGGGCTCAATTAGCCAGTGTAGGCCTGAAATCCCCAGACTAGATTAATTGACACCCCAGGGCTTTAAGTACTAAATCTATGCAGAACCTTTCGTTTTCATACACTCCTAGAAAAAGCAAGACGTAGCGGGAATTTCACATTATCTTTTCATTGCTGTATGGATTTTTCGTCAATTATTTACATATTTTGTTTGGTTTACTTTGCGGCGTGGGAACGAAATGATCTAGTTTTTCATATTCACATCTTTATTTTTCGATCTGCCATTCACTCACGCGTTATGACTGCTCCTTCTTCCGGACGCAAACACACGGAAAGCAGGGCATTCAGAAAACACAAGCGCCCAAGTTAATGATTTAAAAGCATAGTAAATTGCACTGAAAGCCCTTCTTCCGTCTGTCCAAATAGTGATGAAAAGGCAGGGAATGGGAGACAGTTGGGAGGGAAGAAGTGACAGAGAAAAAGAGAGAAAGAGAGAGGAAAAAAAGAGCGAGGCCTGGACAGAAAAGGTTTGGAGCCATGACACAGATCAAGCTAGCATCTGTCTGGCAGTTAAAACACCGGGGGGTAAGTGGGAACGAAATGACAAGACGAGCTCAATCAACATTTTGTCAACACGCCGTCCCGATGTCTACAGACAATTTCATACTGTCACCTCCTCCTCCCTGCGATTTACCCGTTGTTTTTTTTCCATACATATATATTCTTTCCCCCCCCTCATCTCCCTGCCAGCCAGCCTAGTCACTTGCTATCTGTCTGTGCACAGAGTCAGCTCGCAGCCCTTTGCCTCCCGGCCTCGAAACAGCAGAAGGGAGGGAGACTTGTGTGGTGGAATTACGCCGTGCACATTCAGATCCCCTCCAGATATGCGACTGTGAAGCGGCGTATGTATTGCAGATGACTGGTTGGAGCATACGCATGGAGGATATTCGCTGTGTCAAATAGGCTGTTGCACTTTCTCCTTTTCACTTGGCTCGTACGCACACGCCGCTCTATTACCACATCCGGCGCATCCGCCATAGCAGCTCGACGTGCCACTGCTCAGCCATGCGACGCTGCCCCCGTGTGCACTTCGGGAAAAAGAAAGGAAAAAAAAACTTGTGGTGACAGGGAAGCAGACAGACTGATTACACCATTCCATCAATACCCTCTCTGGCCCTTTGCAATTGGGCACTGACAGGAACCCACTTTTTCCATTTTTACCATACTTCACTTTTCCGGTTGCTCGAACATGTAGTGGCTGCTTTCCTACTATTCCCCCCTCCTTCCTTTTCCTTCCCTGTGCCGTGCTTTCCTGAGTGTTGTGTTGACAAGCTGACACAAACCCCTGTGATTTTCACACCGGGGGTTGCTGAGAGGGAGAGAACAAGAAAGAGACAGAGAGAGGGGAAAAAAATGGGGACAGTGGATAGTGAAGTGCAAAGAGAGGCTGGCATGAGATGACAGCTGACATCAAGTCGGAGAAAAGCAGGCGGCAAGAGAAAGCAAATCAACAATTAGTAACAGGGAGGGCTTGTGGTGGCCTGTGTACGCTTGATTTGGGGGATCATGGCGAACGGCTGGAGAAGG
Organism: Eucyclogobius newberryi; assembly: GCF_026437365.1. NCBI lineage: Eukaryota > Metazoa > Chordata > Actinopteri > Gobiiformes > Gobiidae > Eucyclogobius > Eucyclogobius newberryi. Next base: position 26,328,957 of record NW_027315945.1, on the reverse strand, counting down.
GTTGAGTAGAATATGCCCGGGTGGGGTGCGTGAGGGGAGGTTGGAGGAGTAGGAGGGAGGGCGAGGATGAGCGGGTCCAGTTTTGTAAAAAAAAAGAAAAGAAAAAGGTTGCAGTCTGAGCCAAGATTTTCACAATGGAATAAAGGCTGAAAAGGGAGGCTTGGAGGATTATACCACGGCAAACAGCTCTTTAAAAGCTGTTAGACTCCAATTTGGGCACAAAAACCTAGAACGGGGATAAAGATAGTGACTGTGGGTGGCTGGTTGGAGCGTGGGATGAATGTCGTGAAAGTGTAGAGCTGCATAATCATGTGTGTTGGCTGTAAGTTGGAGACAAGGCCTTGTTGGTAGATCGCCCCCCTTAAAGCGTGCAAAGGTTGCGCTAATGAGCGTAGGAGACGGATCAAACGGGGAGATGGGTGCAAAGTTTCTCCCATGGGACTCTAGTCCAACTACCTCAGCAATACTTTTTTATCTGTTTGTATAAATGCACGCGCAGAGGAAAGACAAAAGAGTCCGGCTCAAAACAAAGGGATAATAATTCCATACAGAGAGAAAGGGCGCACGCTTTTTCCAGCCCGATTTAGAAGCCTTATCGAGACGAGGCACAATGGATGGCATTTGGGGAAAGGGGTTGTTTATTCCAAGCTTGACACTTTTTGCCAATTGTTTTGTGTTGTTGTTGTTTTTGCCTCTCTCTTTCGCCTGCTCATTTTCTCATTTTCTTCCCTCTCATTGTGGGGGAGTCGCAGCAGCTGGGCACCCGATTCGCCTCACCAATACTGGATACCAACCACCGGCATTTTTTGAATTATTCCAACATGAAGCAAATTGTCCAGTCGAGTTGAGTGTGCTTACATTTATAGAGCCTACAGGATTGGAGGGGAATGAGGACTAAAACGGTGTCCTTTTGAATCTATAACGTTTTAAGTGCCATTATAAAGACTGAACGCTCAAACAGACATCGAGTACATGAAACAAATTTAGAGTTATACTGTTTTCAGCCTCTGCAAACCATATTTCAAGTTGTTCCAAGTGACTTTTAAGCCTGTTTTAGTCTGTCCGATTATGATGACAGCGACTTCAATTTAATTCACTGGAGGCAGATGTGCAGATGTGGATGGATCATTGCTGGCATCTGTCCGTCTTCTCCTGATCCGTGCCCATGCCGTTGTATCAGACGGCAGAGCAGGAGGAGAGGATGGGGGTTTAGTACGGTTGTAAAAGCTCTTTAATAGGTTATGACCAAGTCCCGGTTTGCACTTAGCTCAAGCCATGTGACAGGCTGAAGTTTGTCTGTCAATGAGGGGGATAAAATAACTCTGTCGTCAAGTGCGTTTTCCCAGCTCTTATGTTTTCCCCTCATTGGCAAAGTAATGAAAACTGGTGGCCGTAGATGGTTTTGGGTGCTGAATGTTTCCCCTCACTCTCTCACTCTGCGTAGTACTGTCCTGGACAATAAAAGTTACAAAAAACAACCTGATTATAGCTGTAATACTAAAACAAATACATAAACTGACCTAAATTGTAAAGAGTAAACACAACAGATTACGTTGCATATATGTTCTACGACACAAAAAGTGAAAGCATTAATGTAGTTATATATTACAAACCAAAATAACAAGAGTATTTGTAATTCTCTTCAATTCTACCACACAACAAGCAGTAAAATTAAAGCTTTAATATATTACAAATTACAATTCAAAGTCAAATGGTTACTTATAATGTGTTACTTCTGTGTATGCTCGGTGACACATGCAAATGCCTCACACTTGGATGTGCTAAACCAACATGCAGACTCAGCTCTCGCTATAAAGCATAAACGCACACACATTTAGGCAAACTTTGCTCCGTGTGCACCGTCGGCGTGAAATGATATTCCACTTTCAGAAATCCGGATTAAAATGTATCCGCCCGAATGTTTTGACCTTGTTTTTGAGAAATAGAAATGCATACACTCGCTACGAGGAAGGTGAGGATTTCTGTAATGAGAAAGTACAAAGCTCCCAATATTCAGCTGTGGTAGAATCTTTACTTATCTAAAAGAAAATGCAACAAGACAGACCAAATTTTGACCTGAGTAACCAGTTGAAGATACATTTAGGTATTTTGTTTCAGGGTTTCAGGGTATTTGAAATGAAATTAGAAAAAATACATTTAAACCTTTAGATTACCGGTAGCTATACGAATATATACATCTGAGCAGGTCTTCACACATTTAAACAACATGCCCTGTTCCCTCACTTACCATAAGTATATTAGTCTTTATATATTAGAAATGATACGTTAAATACAGCCACACTGCAGCAGTGTAGTAAATAAAGTCGTGCAGGGAAAAATATATGAATTTCAAGGAGATTGTTGCCTTTTTTGAGCCATTCATCCCCAGCCAACTGGAGCTGCTCATATCAGGACTGTCGTGCCTCCAGAGCCATGTTTGTGTACATTTCTGCAGCACAGCACGTCCCTAGTTCACACCCACAGTTTCCCCATTTATTCTCCTCCACTTTTTCATTGTCTAGTTTCTGTTCCATTCCCTTCTCTTGCTTTCCCTCCATCAGAAATGTATTCAGTAATTAAGCTGCTAATACACCGTCAAAGAATTGTCTAATTCAGCAAGGAGGAATTAAGGAATCTGGCATGAGTCATTAGCCAGTGGAGATGTTCTGTAGAGCATTTTCAATAAGAGCGCCAATGGATGTACGCCGCGAACTGGGTACTTTATATTTGTAACATGATGTATGCATCAGACTGTGAGCGATGATAATTGCCATATGTGAGCATGTAAAATTGCACGTGGGTGAAGCAAAGACAACAATTCTGAGCATGTAATCCATCAAAACAATCAGTCTACATAGCGGAGTTATTATTATCATTGTAAACATTTAGAAACTCCAGGCGAGATGCTTAATTGGAATTGATGTTTCGCGCTATTGTGAGTAAAAAGGGTATAAATCCCCAAAAGATTAACTGTGACTGGAGAAAAGGCACTTCTCTGGCTGTGAGGGGGAAAATGCCAGCCTCCGCTAAACGTGTAATGGCCTGGTTCATTTCTCATTTCTAGTTTTCAAATTGGTCCCTTTTGATCCACAGTTCAAGGCGCACACAGCACAGCGTCAACCTGTTTGCCAGCTTCTGGAAGACTACATAAAAACACTACTGGAAAGCTGATGTACTGAAAGTTAGTGTGATGAAATGTACTATTTAAAGTTTATACATCTTTGGATCTTTGGTTAGAGAAAGATTAAACAAACACCAGAGATTTTTGAGTTCACATAGCTTCGTTGCACATTGCGGAGGGAGTTTGGCGTCGGGTGCTGAGAAAGCACGGGGCAGGGTTAAGTTCATGGTGTGCCCCAAGATGAAGTGGATAATTGAGTCGGGAATAAACCCACCAACAACCTTTCCAAGACCCCCCCGTATGTGCACTTTTGTAAACCAAAGAAAACTGGAGAGAATGGCGTGAGGAGGGGAGGCAGTAAAGCTGGAAACGAGAACAAGGGTGAGAGAAGCGCGAGAGAAAATCCCAGCTACCCTCTGGGGGGAAAAGCTCCTATTGAAAAGCTATTAAACTTGCATTTAGCAGGATTGATTGGAAATGAAGAGGCCTATTAAAAGAGTGGGACAAGGGGACAATAGCGCGTCTCTGGCCGCCGTATGTTGCCCTCCTTTTCAGCAGCTTTCTTTTGCTTGGATCAGGACAGGGAGAAGAGGGAGGGGGGTCCAAGCCTGTCTGTTTAAGCGCTCCCACCAAGAGAAGCCAAGGAGGGAGGGAGCTTAACACCGCCTGAATAGAACCCTCTTTATCTTTCGCTGTCCCGCTTCCCGACCATTCTCCGCCATGCAACAAAGAAGTTTAAAAAAAAAAGGAGAGTTTAAGTCCTCCCCAACTGACTCATACACGCACCCCACTTAGATAACCAACCATGCGCTCCTTCTACCTTCCCCATGTGGATTAGTTACCTCTGGAGCGCTGCCATCTTTCTCCTGCCAGTGGGGTTTGTAATGCTCAATCTTTAGCATATAGAGGCACAAACAGATGAGGCACTGGATCCGTATTCAAGCTGTGTTCCTTGTTCCTGTGTGTGAAGCCAGACCAACCAATCCTGCAAGACGCCTCCGTAAGCTAAGCGCACTTAAACACAGCGCCTAAGCAGCAGCAGGTGTGTCTCCGCTGAATTTCCCTAGCAGCCTCAAACGGATGGATCCCCAGGGAACTTTAATGGAGTTTTGATTGTTTAACATCCATTTTTACTAAAAAGCACAAGAACGACAGGCGGATTTTCCTCCCGAGACGGTGGTTTTCTTCATGCCAACGCGCAAATAACCATATGGTGTCGGAAAAAGAGTTAAATAAGTTATGAGCCGCTGCTGACTCAAGAAGCCACGGTTTTCACATGTTCGCTACATCCATCCCGTCGGAGCGTGTCAGAATCTGCAATGAAATGTTATTTTATGCATTTCAACTTGTGTTAACATCAGTTTGTACTTTGTATATACAGAGAACTTTGCTGCCACTTTTCTATAACACTGTCCAAAGGAAAGTGTAAATGTTTCCACCATGATACAGTTCAAAAACAAATTCATAAGTGTATTTAATAAAGATACTTAAAGGCACTCCGAAATCAATATAACAGATTTTGCAGGTTGTACTTCACTTAGCAAACCCATTTTGTCTTTTCTGGCACAGCATTCAAAACTTCATTCTCCATGTTATTGTCTTGCCGGGAATGTTCCACAGAATGGCATAAAATATATTCATGCCCATGTGACATTACCAAGTACCAGTGCAACACTTTCAATTGAATAAAGTCAAGATAGACATGTTTAAGCAGGTAGATAGTGCACCTTTAATGTATAAAAGCATGAACATGGATCAAAGGAACAACTACATAATATTCCTCTTTCATGCTGCTTCTTTGACTAGGGATTTACGGCACTGTCTTGTTACCTTTCTCTGTTTTTATGAATGAAGTGAATGACTGAATCATGAAATTAAAGAAACATGTCAATAATATATTCACATCACATTTCTCTCTTTCTTCCAGGGGCCTCCAAAGCAGCCTACTTCTCCCAGCAGCCCCAGGACCAGGTGGTAGTTGCCGGCCAGTCGGTGACCCTTCCCTGTGTCATCGTGGGCTACAGAGGGATGGTGCAGTGGACCAAAGACGGCCTGGCGCTGGGAGGAGAGCGAGATTTACCAGGTACTAGGCGATACGTTTGTCTCCACTACACCGGTGTTATTGCTTCCCCCGTCTCGCTCTGTCTTGTCGCGATCAATGCCACATCTCATTACAAATGCGGCCTTCTCTGTCAACTGTTAAGGTTTTACACAAATGAATGTGAGAGAGCAATGTACGGCATGCAGACAGACCGCAGCTGCACAGACCAAACTTTAATTTGTTCTTTAGCATTTTAAGGGTCTTGTAAGAAGGTAGATAATGAATTCTTTCTTGTCACATCTTGGCATTTAAATGTGTTCAAAAGTGAAGAAGACGCAGCAAAGTTTCCTCTTGACCTTAACATCCTGGCTTTATTGTGCGTGCTGTGTCTCATAATGCCACCATAATGAGCTTTCTGTCTATTTGTCCTCACTTGTTGTCAGCACGCGTCAGTTCCCTATATGTTTATCATGGTTTGTTTGCCTCTCTAATGCATTTCTCCTCGTTGGCTTCACGCAGGCTGGACACGCTACTCCTTAATGGGCGACCCGCTATCAGGCGAGCACAGCTTGCTGATCGATTCGGCTGAGTTGGTGGATGATGCGGTGTATGAGTGTCAGGCTACACAGGCAGGACTGCGCTCCCACCGTGCCAAGCTCACTGTACTAGGTAAGAAACATGATCTACCGCGGCACGCCTTTGTGGAGGACAGGCAGCCAATCAGGACAGTGTCTTCATTACAGCGCACATGAGTACTGAGCAAACCTACAGCTCTGTGCAGTGCAATAAGTGTAGAACAAATATGTAATAGGGAATTTATATAAATGATATGTTTAAAGTGGGCACTATACCCAAATTTGGATATTATTATGGCTGTTGTTTTGATATGCAACATTTGAGTTTATATTGTAGAGTGAAAAATGCTATAAAAAGAGCTGATTAAAACTTAAAATGAAAAAGCTTGGATCCAAACTTTGTATTAAGGGTATAAAATTATATTTCTGAACTTTTACAGACATTTCACATGTGTTTAATAACCAAACCTCAACTAATAAATGTAAAGACATATTTTCATTTTTTATTTTTATTTTTGTTGGATCACCAGAATGTCGTTATCAAGATACACCAAAAATATTGAGAGGTTAATTTTTGTCAATATGGCCCAAATATGGTTCATATAAAGAGATTCTGTTTTATTTTGAGATACAAACTTTGCTTAAAAGAAGAAGCCTATTTATTTGGTTGGTTTGTGGCTCAGTAGAAAAAAACATTTATCCCTGAGCTAAAATATATATTTGGTTCAAGACATTTATGATGTTGGGCAGTGGGACAATTCCACACTTTCAGAGTAATAATAGTATTATTTTAAACTTAAGTTGGGACTAAAGTTAATTATCTTTCCTACAGTATCATTATACACAGTACAACAACAAATACTACATTTCTCAATTAACAACAAACTATTTACCAGCGACTCACCAGAGGAACATAACAAACATCTCTTCCCTGTTCACTCCCCTAATGTCTCATATTAATGCTTAGCCAAGAGATTCAGGAAAAAATATGGCCTGTTCCTGTGCCTCAGAAGTGATAATCACGGCAGTGTGGACGTCGGGGTAATGTGATTGCTGTAGTCACAAATGACTCGCCTCATCACTTGAAAGTCAGAGTTTGCACTGTTAGCACATTTTAGAATGAGCCACAACATTTGTCAACTGCACTGCGCTTTTTACATTAACATGAAGTGAGTGATCTACTTCTTCATGTGGGACTTCCGACCAGGGAGGGAGGGGTGAGGGGAAGAGAGGAGGGTCCTTTGGGAGATGGATATGGCATAGCACTGCTGGCATCTGCTGGCATGTAAAGGAACATCCATCTATTAATTAAACCTGTCAATTGTGTTTGTATTTGCTTACGAGCACAAAGAGGGGAAAACTCGGAGGACTTACTCGGTTCTTATTGCAGAACGTGTTGTCCTTGAGTCAAGCTGTTGGCATTAAGGTGCCAGTTCATGTAGTCAGAGATGAGTGCCATAGATGGAGTTGCCATGGAAAGGCAACATGCTTTGTAGGATCATTTGAGGCTGCCAGCCTTTCATAAGTTTAGTGTCACAGCATAAAACAAAGGTCCTGAGGCGGACTGGTCATCCACTGCCCACACAATGAGTCAAAGATGCCCATGTGGAGGCTGGAACACAACTTCATAATAGCACTTAAAATTCCTTTAACAGCACTATAAAAGCTCGGTTCGCAAATGTTACATCTACATAAAAATGAATCAGATGCATTGCTTTAGACCCCCTGATTGTGTGTGGACATAGGGGTTGAAAAGGGCTGTTTAGTGTGTGTGCGAATCAATGTGGCCAGACGACACCAAAGCAATCCGGCACAGTCAAAGGAGTCAACGCAGGAGTGCAGTCAGGGGAATCGGCATGGAAATTAAAATCACCTAGCTCTCGGATTCCATTAGTGTCCGTAGCGCGGCAGTGGAAGGACCTCTGACAATTCAGATACACAGAGTGAAATTGGTTCGGTGAAAGAGCGAGAAAGGCCAGCACAAACTCCATGTTTACGCCTTCTCTTATTGGTCGGGGAGATAGGCGCCTTCATCAGGGCTGGCATGCTTGACTTGCCAATGGTGCGTGCGAAACCATCCAAATAAATGAACAAATAAGCAATTCACTTGAAACATCACTCTGCAACAGTAAGAGCAAATAGAGAAATAATGTTTGTCCCCGGAAAGAAAATAAGGTTTATGTGTGTTTGTTTGTGTTTTTTGATAAATGACAAGTGTTTGTTAATCCATACCCTATTATGACGGAAACCGAGAAAATCTAGGATATGTTTTTCTTGTTGCTGTAGCGATTTATTGATGCTGAGCTAAGAGCAACTCCAGCTCAATATCAGTGAAACTGTGCACCAGTCTGGAGCAAATGAGTTTTTGTTCTAAGTGTTTATTTCTTCTGTTTTGTTCTGTGCAGTTCCCCCTTCAGACCCGGTGGTGGAGGGTGGTCCAGTGGTGCGCCTGAAAGCTCACACACCACACAACCTCACCTGCAAAGCCTCAGGAGCCAAACCTGCAGCTGAAATCACCTGGTACAGGGACGGAGAGGTCATGGAGTCAGCCATTTACTCTAAGGTACAGAATAAAGCTGCATTTTATCATTTATACTCTCAGTATGGGGATATGGGAAATCAACAAAGTTACATTATCCTTTTTTTCTCATTGTTAGGAATTAACTTAGTACATGTACCATCTGTCATCTGGTACATTTAATCTGTCATGTGGTGGTATTCAAAATACTTTCTTGAAACCAAAAGAACACATTGCTGTATTTCATCATACTATTTAGGTTGATTGGCCCATAGAACTGAAAATGACACATTACATTTTTTACACAATGCAGTTATTCAGTACTATGCAACTAAATACATTTTCACAGTATTCTCCCCAACACCGGTCACACTACAGTAGCCTTGTTGCACTGGAAACCTATTAAGCAAAGGTAGGATTAAAATAAATGTCTGTGCCATTTCCAAGGCTACTAAATTATATATAATGTATTATTAAAAAAAAAAACATTACACGAAATAACATAAGAGCGGAATAAATCTTGATGTCCCGTTCCAATAAAAATGACCTTTTTCCCAGCTACCGTTAATGGTCTTATATTTTGCCACCTTTTGCTCCCGATTCGCCCGCTCACTGCAGCCCTCCTCCCGTCTGTTGTGACCCCCTGCTCCCACTGCTCCTCCCCCCCTCCCCCGCTCACCCCCCTGCTCACTAATGCAGCCACACTAGAGCACAACTGGAGCATGCCAAAGCTCAGACAGGCATGAGTGTTTCATACAGTAGAGTTTTCTGCGGAGGAGAAATCAACCACAACAATGCAGAAACACAATGGGAATGCGGCGGAGCGTACGGCTTGCCACGGCTGGGAAAAGTGTCACATTTTTCATGCTCCCTGATCACGCTAAACTACGCTAAACGGTACATTTAGGAAGCTTGCACTGAGAAGGAAGAAGAGGAGGAGGAGGAGGAGAAAGAGGAGGATGTGTGGGCAGAGGAGAAGAGTGGAGGAGAAATAGTGATGCGTGATAGCAACATTCAAAACATGGAGGAGCAGAGAGATATGGAAAGCACTCTACATGCGAGGTGGTGACAGGAAGTGATGTGATTTAATCTAGCATAAAAACACTTTCTGTGTCCAGCTGTGGTCGGGAAAGGGTTCATTGACATCACTGTCCAGGGAGAAGGCTCAGCTTGCGCTTTCTTTTCTCCAACATGTGGGCCCACAAACCATGTCTATGGGCCAATTGGCATTCACGCTTTTAGATGCGGGGCACTGATGTGTGTTTTAGTCTGGAAGCTGTGAGCCACATCTTGGGAATCTACACCTTTCCTCACTTAGGTGTATTGATTTCTGGAAGCAGTAAATAGATTTAAAAGATGATGACAAACAAGGAGCGCTGACGGGGAACACTTTCAGAAATGTGAGACCAGCAAAATATTCCCTGCTGCATCGTAAAACGTATGATTTAACAGCCACGTCAAAGAAGGAGATGGCAATTTTAATACATTGCACTTAAAAAATAGAACTCTCCGTGTCACTGAGAGCTTTCTAAATACATTCTCGAACAGCGTCTGACGATGTGGTGCCATAACCATTCTCAGTGCTACTTGGTATTAGACACGTATTTAGACTGTAAAAGTACACAGGCGACACGCTGCTGTAAATTGCTGTGCGTTTTTATTGTTGCATTGTAGACACTTATGGAGGATGGGAAGAGAGAGTCTGCTGTCAGTATGCTCCCCATCGTCCCGGAGGACAGCGACTCCGGACGGACCTACACCTGCCGGGTCCTAAACCAGGCGGCCCCCGCGGGACGCCAAACATCCATCACCATCAATGTCCAGCGTGAGTACACCTCAGGAACATTACAGTTACAGTCCAGCCAGTTTTCTATTTGATTTCTGTGTTGTTTGCACACATTATGAAATACAGCCAGATAGATTTGATCAGGTTTAAGATTATCTGATGATTTAACAGAAAAAATACAAAAACAAATTATTTAGAGTCTGAGATCAACACGAGTGTTCATGGCCATGTCTACGGTAGTTGTTTGATTTTCAAGGATAAAGTGGCAGTAATTGGGAAACTGTTATTGTGCTAGCTAGACTTTGATGTTATTTGAAAGGGGCATGTTTAACTGCACAAATCAGTTTGTTCTAGTCAGATTTAAAAAACGAAAGAAAAAAACAGTCTTAAATTAAGTCTAACGAGCTTCAGAACAAGCAGTGCCTCCAGTTAGCTTTACCCTTCCAAAGAAAGGTAAAGCTAACAGCTTCCATATTGAAACGTATCAATATGGAAATGCATGTGGATGAAGAGTGTATGTAAAAAAAAACTAATATAAACATTCATTATGGCAACTTCATGCAAAAAAAATACTACTGAAGTCCCCAACATTAGTAATGATTAACCAGAGTGAATGAGCAAAAAGGCTTATATACATACCGTACTTTAAAATGATCGTTCATAGGTGTGTTTGTAACTTTTGCCTTGATACTGAGTGATTTTGTTTTCACCTTAGACCCTCCTGCAGTGACACTATCAGTCCAGCCACAGACAGTGACTGAAGGAGCCAAGGTCCTCTTTATCTGCTCTGCCGCGGCCAACCCAGAGATCACTGGATACAGGTAAACATGGGGAAATGCTCCAACCTGCAGATGTGTCTATACCATTGAGCCCGGTGTAGATAAGCCACATTTGAACTCTGCTGTGTATGTGCTTGTTGTGAAGGAGAGCATAAATGGCCTGTGTGATTGGCAGAGTTTGATTGAGATTGACACGAGCCATGAATCAGCTAATAGCCACTTTGTCACGCCTGGCTAAGTGCCTTCCCCGAACTAATGCAAGTGTATAATGTGATTATTGGTGTGTCCCAGGTGGTCCAAAGGAGGAGTCCCCATCACAGAGGCAAACGGGGACAGCCTAGAGGTGACAGTGGACTATTCTTACTTCACGGACCCCGTCTCCTGTGAGGTGTCCAACTCTGTAGGCAACACCAACGTTAGCACTCTGGTGGACGTCCAGTGTAAGCTTCGTTTTTCATGATTCTCTGTTTATGCTGTTTCTTCAAAGCCAAACCTGTATTGATTGGTTAGTAGATACAAGGGGGGAGTTTCTGTTGAAACAAACAACTCTTTCTACTTCAGGAAGGCTCCGCCCAATGGGCTGGACTTACCACAGAATAGGATAAATATCGGAGTTCGCGATCTAAATTCTTTTATTGACAATGACTCTTGGATGAGAGTCGAAACGTCTATTTTTTCTAACTGAGTCCAGATGACTACAACTGAAGCTTTTTCTACTATTGATTGGTTGTTGCTCTGTGCTGCTTCACCCCAGTCGGCCCCAAACTTCTCTCGGAGCCCAAGCCAATGACGGTGGATTTGGGGATGGACGCTGCCTTCACTTGCGCCTGGACCGGGAACCCTCCTCTGACGCTGGCCTGGACAAAGCAAGGCTCCAACGTGGTAAGGGAGCCTCGCATTAGTCATCACCTTATTTTGGCAGCAGAGCCCCTTCAACACCAGGCTTCAACACTGTAACACTGTTCCCCCAGAGTGATCCCGGGCCTACAGGCATGAATCCCTCACACATCCCCTTCACACTCTTCTGTTGCTCAGGCTTCAACACCTCCTCTCTCCATGCTCCCTCAGGGCACAAGGCCTCTGGCAGAAAACTGTCCAGTGACATCCATGCAGTATTGCCATTTATTCGTCAATCATTCATTTCAGCAGAATTGGGAAGTAACCGGCTACACATGTCTTATTAAGTATATGGGTAGACATCTTTTTGAGTCAGTTGTAAAGCATTTTTGTTATTGATTGTTAATGTTTTAGGAGAAAGGTCCGTTTTTACGTGAAAAAAACAAGTGAATGTGAAGTATAGCAGTAGTATAAGAAACAGTATAAGCAGTAACATTAGTGATTGTGTCATTGTTGCAAAGGGGTGGAAAATAACGAATTACAAATACTCATGTTACTGCAATTTTGTAGATTTTTTTGGGTTGTGTCTTTCATGCATACTTCATACTTTTACTTGTGTATACATTTTCAGTTCTCTTTCCACCCCTGAAAATCAATTTCGTCAAGGTTACTATCATTTTTGCAGAACTGATATTTACTGTACTTTTTCCACCTCTTTAAACCTCAGTATTAGTTATTTTGCCCTCAGATATTCTAGGCTTCCACCACATTAGACCCTTTCATTTGCTCTAAATCAATTTGCTAGAAAAAAGCAAATTGGATGTTTCCATCGCAGCTCCACATCATCAGATAAAAAGTCTCTTAGCTTGTCCCATCAGTGAGAACATCAGAGGGGCTTCTAATATGATTTCTTAGGTGGTGCAGGAGTGAACACCCCAGTAAAAAAAGATGGCGTAAGCGATGCTGTCAGGCCTTAAGAGTGAAAGCTTTTAGCCTTTCTGTGCAAATCATGCCAGGACTTTTTTTTCCCCCTTCTAATCCGCCTACTGCCACTGTCCCACTGTAATGGATTAATTGGGTTACTCCATAAGTGTGCTGAAATAAAAAAAAAAAAATTGAAGAGTGGGAGGGATGTGGGCAGCGGTGACAGGACGGGGGCGCATTGGTGTGTGGGGAAAATGGATTAATCACAGCATGATGGAATGACAGGATCAATGAGCTAAGGAGCACTGAGTGTGTGGGGCTACTCCAAAGGCTAAGGCCCACTCACACCACGCTATGCTCCCGTCCGTCCCCACTGTTTAATTACAACAATCTCCGCAGCGGCACGATCGCTCCGTTGCGGTTCGAGTGTTTAATGCTCTGATTAAGGCTCTTCACAATGAAATTAAACTCAAAACCACTAGCATTAGTTACGACGGCCGGCCCACCTCACTGAAGCCGACGCAGAAGTCCTCGCCTGTTGAATTAGCTTTGCTCTAGCACATCTCTTCACAATCTTTTCTCACTTCGCGCTTATCTTGTCCCTCCAGGTGCTCGGTAACAGTAACACCTTGCAGTTGAAGGCTGTGACCCAGGAGGATGCGGGGGTCTACACGTGCAAGGCCATCGTGCCGCGGATTGGCGTGGCGGAGAGAGACGTTACTCTGACTGTAAACGGTTGGTGGCGTTTATTTAAACCTACAGTACAATTATTTGCGCGTGACGGCTGTGTAATATTAATAGGGTTTTCATTGTTCTGCTATTCGCTTTGTTCTTCACACCAGGCCCACCTATCATCACAGCAGATGCCACACAGCACGCCATCAAGCACTCCAAGGGCAAGCTGGAGTGCCGAGTAGGAAGCAGCCCCCCACCTGATAAGATTGTAAGTGGCGCATCTTCTTTTTTTTTTTTTTTATCTCCCAAGTCATTTGCTTTATGAAGGGAGCCTTGCACGTTGCCCTATCACACCTACACACGTCACTCAGTGTGGTTTTAACCCTGACCTCACCTTCACATCTCACCCACCAACAAACACACACTTATTCACAACTGTAATTGCTCTAACTTGCACTGAAAAGACAGTAGTGTAGAGGGGAGCAGCAGGAGACAGGTTTCCAGCAGGTTTTTAGCCAAAGCGCATTCAATTAGCGGCCCGAGAGGCGTCACTTGGCTGACCCCACTGAACCTCTGAGCATACACTGGGCTGAGAGAGGATAATTAGGGTGTGAGGAGGAGTGAGAGACAGGTGCCCTACTGGCCCCAGAGCCGGAGACAGCACACAGCAGCCTTATTTCATACAGCAGCGAGCTAACCCTCCTTAGGCCTCACCCACAGGGCACACGTGGGAGGCAGCTTAAACATGAGCTGTGAGAAGAGTTGGGAAGAGAATGCCAAAAGATTTACTCAAGTAAGAGGAAAGTTACGTCAAAAAACAATTACTCAAGCAGAAGCACAAAGTAATGGTTCAGGAAATTACCCAAGTAAGCATAAGTAAGAGAGTCTTATTTGTAATTTAATGTAAGTACTAGAACAAAATAGTAAATAACGCAATAAATCTGGTATTTTTAATTGATTGACCACAAAAATGAAATAAATAAATACATTTTTTGTCACTTGTAGACAAAACATTTACCCAAGTAAGAGTGCTGAGTGCTTTAAACTAATAATTAGATGTGGGCAATTTGTGGGCAAAGAAATTTAAATACTATTGTTGATGTTGTTTTGAAGACGTGCACAGTTTGAATATCAGGTTTATTGTTTAAAACATTTATATTATAAGTCCCAAACTCTGCTTGGCTACAAAAGCCCCACCACCCATCCAACCTCGCCTTTCACCTGGTATCTCCCATAGCTAGGATGCACTGGGACTCAGCGTTGCCGGGACTTATTGTCACATTAAAAATCAAACCAACCCGGGGCCCTATGTAAAAAGAGCCCCCCCTAGTGCTATTTCTGTAGTCACATCATCACACAGATGGAAAAACAAAATGCGAGTCAGGCCCAATCTGAGAAATGTGATTCATATTCCCTGTGAAAAGATAAAGCCCAGTCCCACTGAAACTAGTCTGAAACTTGCTGTGCTAAATGTCAGATCCTTATGTAACAAATCTCTCTTAATTAATAATTGTATTTCTTCTTATAATCTTGATTTTATGTTTTTAACTGAAACATGGCTTGACAAAAACACAGGAAATGTAGTTCTGATAGAATCTGCTCCACCCAACTTTAAATTTGAATCTGAAACACGAGAAAACAAAAAAGGGGGTGGAGTCTGTGCTGTCTTTAGAGATGAAATAATTACCCGCAGGTTGTCTTTTGGGGTGTTTTCATCATTTGAGTATGTATCCTTTAAAATGGAGCTAAAACGGTCTCCATCCATTCTCTTCATTGTTTTATACAAGCCTCCCCAGCACTGCCAAAGTTTTATTGATGATTTTACTGAGATGCTTTCAGTCATATGCACAGACTTTGATGGTTTGGTCATTACAGGTGATTTCAACGTGCATGTTGATAATATTTGTGACAGAAACGCTAAAGAGCTTGATGCTGTCCTTGAAACCTTCAGTCTTACTCAGCATGTGAGAGGCCCCACCCACAGCAAAGGACACACTCTAGATCTCATAATTACAAAGGGGGTAAATATTTCAAATGTTAATGTGATCGATGTTGCTCTGTCTGATCATTTCTGTGTCTTCTTTGACCTGTCTGTTTCTCCCCAACCTCCGGTTGGTCCTGCAGTTGTTCAGAGGAGACACATAAGTGATGGCACAGGTGCACTGTTTATGGAAATGATAAACTTTGAAAATGTCTCATGTTCTAATGTAAATGATTTGTTGAACTCTGTTACATCTAGTGTTTTGAATGTTCTGGACACCATCGCCCCTATAAAGGCTAAAATGGTTAAAAATAAGCAGAAGGCGCCGTGGAGAAATGATGATTCGGTCAGGGCACAGAAAAGGGAGTGCCGCAGGGCCGAACGGAAATGGCGCAAGTCAAAGCTCCAGGTTCAAAAAGAGATTTACAAAGAAAAGCTGAACATGTACAACCTAATCTTATGTAGAACTAGGGAAAGATATTTTTCTGAAATAATTGGAAGCTGCAGTAACAACTTGCGTGTCCTGTTTGCCACAGTAAACAGATTAACAAACCCTCCAGCTCAGCTGCCGTTAGAACTCATTTCCACATCCAAGTGTAATGAGTTTGCATTATTCTTTAATGACAAAGTTCAGGGCATTAAAAATGCTATAAATCCCACAATGCAAAAAATTACCCTAAAACCACCAAGACACTTAGAGCTAACTCACTTTGCACCAGTAACTGACAAAACTGTCCATGAGATCATCACCAGTCTGAGTTCATCTACATGCTGCCTTGATGTGTTACCCACCAAATTTCTAAAGTCTGTGCTGAACAGTTTGTTAGCACCACTCACTCACATAGTTAACATGTCGCTTCAATCTGGAACATTCCCAATGTCTTTGAAAACTGCGGTCATAAAGCCTCTCCTAAAGAAGAGCAGTCTTGATGCCGCAGTACTGAGTCATTACCGGCCCATCTCTAATCTACCATTTTTGGGTAAAGTCCTTGAAAAGGTTGTTTACCAACAGCTCACAGATTTCCTCTTAATAAACAACTCATGTGATGTTTTTCAGTCAGGTTTTAGACCTCATCACAGCACTGAGACTGCTCTTGTCAAGGTGACAAATGACATCCGCCTGAACACTGACACGGGCAAAGCCTCAGTCTTAATTCTGTTAGATCTGAGTGCTGCTTTTGACACTGTCGATCATGGGATCCTCTTACAGAGACTAGAGGACTGGGTGGGCATCACTGGCACTGCCCTAAACTGGTTAAGGTCCTATCTGGAAGACAGGAAGTACTTTGTTGAAATTGGTAGCTGTGTCTCAGACCACATGACCCTGACCTGTGGAGTGCCCCAAGGGTCAGTCCTGGGTCCCCTTCTGTTCAACCTCTACATGCTGCCGTTAGGTCAGTTGATACGCAGTGAAAATGTGTCCTATCACGATTATGCAGACGACACTCAGATCTATGTTTCACTATCGGCAGGTGACTATGGACCAGTGGATTCACTGTCACTGCATCCAACAGATCAGTTTGTGGATGCAAAACAACCTTCTCCAGCTGAACTCAGACAAGACTGAAATAATCGTTTTTGGCCCACAGAAACAAAGAGAAAGTGTTAGCGGTCACCTCCAGAGTCTCGCTCTAAAACCTACAAACCAAATTAGAAATCTGGGGGTAATAATGGACTCAGACTTGAACTTTAATAGCCACGTCAAATCAATAACATCAGCAGCTTTTTACCATCTAAAAAACATTGCCAAAATCAAAAATATAGTGTCAAAACCAGATTTAGAGAGACTTATCCATGCGTTTGTCTCCAGTAGATTAGACTACTGTAACGGCCTGCTCACTGGTCTCTCCAAACGAGCTGTAAAACAGCTGCAGTACATCCAGAACGCTGCTGCTCGGGTCCTGACCAGAACCAGGAAGTATGATCACATTAGTCCTGTTCTCAGGTCTCTGCACTGGCTCCCTGTGGCTCAGAGAATAGACTTTAAAGCAGCTCTGCTTGTGTACAAGTCTCTCCATGGCCTAGCACCAAAGTACATCTTGGATATGTTAGTGCCATATGAACCATCTCGGACTCTGAGGACCTCAGGGACCGGCCTCCTGCTGGTGCCCAGAGTCAGGACAAAACATGGGGAATCTGTATTTCAGTTTTATGCAGCTAAAATCTGGAACATTCTTCCTGAAGATGTGAGACAGGCTTCTACTCTGACTCTACATGTTCAAATCTAAGCTAAAAACAGTTTTCTTTAGTTGCGCATATGACTGAAAGGATTTTTTTTTTTGCACTCTTCTCTTTTGTTTGTGATTTTATTAGTTTAGAAAATCAGTTGGATTGATAATTTTTAATTTAGTTAATTTTATTGTATTTCTGTTTCTGTCATTTATTTGTGATTTGAATGCATTTTTCCTGCTGTGAAGCACTTTGAATTGCCTTGTGTATGAAATGTGCTCTACAAATAAACTTGCCTTGCCTTGCCTTGCCTATATTTCTTTTACTGGCATTTCTCTAATAATTAAACCTCAGACATGTTTTAACACATTCCTGTTTGAATGACATAATATCATCTGACTATGATTATCAGGATACATTTTTCTCAATATCGCCCACCCCTATGTAAAAGTAAAAGTATGGTAGTAAAGTTGTAGTAAAGTAAATGTAACTGAGTACTACCCACTTATTCTCGTGAACTATGTCAGGAAAAGAGCAGCTTGGCGGTCAGCATAGGCATTAAGTAACGTAGAGTGAGGAGATAAAGATAAAGATGTGTTCTTAAAGATGTGGCTCCTCTCTTCAGGTGTGGGCCTTCGGAGACTTGACTCTGTCCTCTGGCTCCTCCGGTCGTTACTCGGTGCACACAGTCACCAGCAGTGTCGGGGTGGTGTCGACGCTTGTGCTGTCCGAGACTCTGGCGCAGGACTTCCAGATGCGCTACAACTGCACCGCGTGGAACCGATTTGGCACCGGCACCGCTCTAGTTACACTAAAAGAACAAGGTACATCACCCTATCTGTTTTACTAATACTCAGAGTGGCGAAGAGGCCAGATTAAGAGGAAGCACAAGGCTCGTCCTGTGCTTATGTTAATTATACTCTTCTAATCAATTTGATTTAATCAGCAGATGGCTCCTTTAATGAATATGTTTGCCCCATAACATAGATATTGATTAGGGACAAAAGTCAATTAGAAGGAAACCGCAAGTGTTTGTGGTCACGCTCATATTCTGTATCACTGTAACTGAGCCCCACCCAGGTTCCCAGCCCCATTAGGCCATGTGAGAATTAGCCACTGATACTATACACTGTTGTAGTATGAGCCTTTGTTGCGGCAGACACCAAAAAAGGTCTTCAGCAGTAATTTACATCAAGGCGGTGGAGTGAGGTCTCCGGAGAAATGGCCAGTGGAATCCTGGAATCTCTAATTAGATTACTGTCTATTGCTTCATTGCATGTCAGGCCTTATTACCCTCCTCTCACAGAGATTACAGACAATCGCTGGGCAGCGTGAAGTCGGAGTGGCGGCAATAGCATAATAGCGTATGTTAGCTGTGAGCAGGACAGAGCTCATGGAAGATGAATAGATATAGCCTCAGTAGAATGTGGAATTAGCCAGACAAATCCATTGATCTTTTCCTCCTTGTGTAGTCATTTGGATGTAGACTTTTGTATGTAGTTTCAGTCTGTCACTCAATCTTACCATATTCTATTACTGCTCTTTTTACAGAAGCCCTGCCTATGCTGATCATCGCTGGTGGAGCAGTTGGAGGAGGCTGTGTGCTGCTTATATGTGTCATTACTTTGGTGTCTCTATGCTGCAGACACACAGGCAAAGGTGAGCTCAACGGTTAGTATGAGCTACCAATTCTAATAGATAACGTACATTTTTCATATTATTAGCTGTTGATGGAATATTCTAAAAAACTATTTAATTCATGTCAATAGGTAAAAGATGCACCCGCCTCTCCAAGAGTGATATCCGCGTTCAGATAGTTCACAGTGATCACAATGCAACCAGAGGCAATGATGATGAGGAGGACGTCAAAGAGCCCATGGTAAAAATACTTTTTTTAATCTTTATCTTTGACAATGGATTGTGATGCCTGACATAAACGCTGATATGGTTTTGTGTTGCACTTATTCAAATGAGATTCATCTTAGTAAGGCTTCTGTGTGCTTCGTCTAACCTCAGGCTCCAAACAGCAGCGAGTCTCCAGGGACTTCCCGGACAGAACACAGCGATCTGCTGGAGGAGGAGGAGGATGAGCGATCAGACACCAAGGTGCAGAGTGCTTCCTTTATATGTTTAGCAAATGACTAGTGTAATGTGCATATTTGACAGAAAGTTCCTGACTGAATGTTTGTCGATCTAGGATCCGACCAATGGATACTACAACGTACGTGGACATGATGACCGGCACATTCGAGGCACTGGATTTTCAGAGTTTCCCCCAAACTCTCGTCCGGTTTACACCCCCTCCCAGCTGCCATCACCAAGCCCGGTGTACGGCCAGCACGGCACCCAGCCTCGAATCTACGAGTTTGCCCACCGGTATGCCACCAACACAGTGAGCCGCTCCTCCTACGAGCAGCAGCCCACGCAGCAGCAGCAGCAGCCGCAGCAGCCGCAGCAGCAGCAGCCGCCGGTGCAGCAGGGAAACATGTACCCCACAGACCCTGTGTACAGCGACTCGGCTTACCTGCCCGCACCCTATGGCCGTGCCTTCACCAGCTACGTCAAACCTGCCTCCTATGAGAAGGTGGATGCATATGACCAATCGGACCAGGCTAGCAAAGTGTCTAGCTCATCTCGTTTCTCTTATGCCTCATCACAGGTGTCGTCCCAGCAGTCTGATTATGGGCGTCCCTCACAGCGAATGCAGACTCATGTCTGACGGACTAAACACAAGAGACAGTGAGTGGATAACCGCTGTGTGGACTAACGTACTCAAGGACTTTCTCTACTTGGATGGTCCTTTGTGGACATTTGGAAGAAGTCATTTTGGTTATGAAATAACCGAGCCCATTCTATTGCGGGAACAACGATGAAGCTAGCGCAATCAACAGACAGTGATGTTCGAGTCCAGCTTCTAAATAAGTGTGATCCCTCATCAGGTTATCTCCATGTGTTCAATCAGACTGTGGAGGTATTCTGCCAGTGTAAGGGCCAACTATGTACTCATCAATATGAATGGCCAATCGACTGGGGGAGCTGTTTACCTGCATTCCAGAGTTTACTAAACATCAGCTATGGCCTCTTATTTCTTGAATGGAGAAACAACAAGCTACAAGATATTCAAGAAAAAAAAAACACATTTACTGTTGTCTGCCATTTGGTGTTTTGTTGGCATGCAAAAGGAATTCTAAGCACATTTGTGTCGATCATCAACAAAGGAGTGAGCTAACCACAGAACATGATTCTGCACAACATGCTAGCTCTACTGACCACCAGTGCTGCAGTCACTGAACTTGGTACATTCAATCAGAGGTGAAGCCTGAGGGGTCGGTGATGGTCATTGGATAATTAAGAGAATGTGTGATTGATGTTCTGTGAAAGACAAAGATTTGATGTAAAATTGTACAAGGAGAGAGAAGGAAGGGGTCAAAGAACCCAAAGAAGGTGCTGTCTGTATAGAGGTGGAGCTGTGTTGTAATGTTAACTGAACGGAGAAACAAAGAAATTGCTTTTGTTGAACAATCAAAAATGAGTTTAGATTCAAATAAAATGTTGGCAATCCTGAATAGAGATAACCTGAAAGCAGCATCACCAGGCTCATGGGTAAAGTACGGCAGTCCAAAGGTATACACCACACTCCAGATTCTCTGACATGTTTACAAAAACAGTACTACCCTGAATATCATGTGTACAAATGACTGAGCCCATACTTTTTCTCTGTTGCATGCAAATGATGTGTCTAGTGAAACTCTTCAGCGTTTATCTTCATGAACATTTCATGTTGGAGCCGTGGGTTTGTGCACATGGCCTGTTCCACTTTCTGGACATTTCTGTATGAATGCCTGTACTGCCATTTGTCAACAAGAGAACAATGACATTTAAAGTGAGAGCATAGATCATCGCTTGTCTTTATTTTTATATTTTTAATGAGCCTTAATGTACAGTGTGCAAGCTGCTAAACTGTAAATTTAATCTTTATATACATTTATCTGTTGATTTATTTTTGGTTCATAGTTTGTTGTCCATCTATCATTCAATGCAAATAATGCTTTTTCAGTCTCAACTAATTGCCATCTGTTTTTATCATTTTAATAATGTATTAAGTTTATTTGCTATAATAAGCTATTGTTGCTTGTACCTTTGTACACATATTTATATTTAAATAAAATCATTTCCGATAACAAGTGTCTGGTGTGAATCCTGTGGAAAGATGCTTGGTGAGTGCTGAAGCCTCGCACAGCAGCAAACAAAGCCTCCCATGTCGCAACAATGATGAATACATAAATTAGCAGCACTGTCTATGTTGATTTTCCTTTTCTCCCAGTGGAGTCGCATTTTTAATGAAGACAGATGAGCCAGAGGAACCCCCACAGTAACATGCCCGTCTTGTCGGGTAATAGAGAGCGGTGACAAAGACAGGTATTATTCTCTAGTCAAAGCCTGCCGTGTCACCTCTGTGCAGTAGGTATGCGCTGTGGGGAGGAGAGTACATGCTCATTACAATGATTTTGTGAGATGCGACAAGGTCTCATAACAAACACATTTATTATGCACAACAAGATTCAAAATGACACTCAGACAAATAACTGAGATAATGCAATTAGACTGTTATGAATCAAATAAAGGACATTTATTATTCCTGCTCTGGCGCATTACATAAAACATTCTGCATTTTGACACATCAAAAACAAGCCCATAAAACCAAGTTAATCTCAATATACATCAACATTTCATAGTCAAATAGTCTTGAATCTACAAATGTCCTCTGTATAGTAAAAGTTGAGACTTTCTTTGCACCTCAATAAATAATGTGGAACAAATCTTTGGTGTTTATTTCAAAGGGTAAAATTATAAAAATGGTTAAAAAAACCAAAGAAAAACAAGCATGTCACTGTCAAACTTACTTTCAGGAGTTTGCGACCATGATAAAAATGTAACCACCCACCTGCAAATTCAAACTGAACTCCCAATTTGTATTTAAATGTTGTCAGATCCTCCACAAACCAAGCTAGGCTGCAGCGAAATGAGTAAAATACTTTAGGGCTGTCCAAAGTGCACAATTGCTACATCGTCATTTTTGAGAACACAGCCTTAAATACTGGCCTAGTTACAAACGTATCAATTGCCTTTTTGAGTGCTTTAATCCCTATTTGAAGTAGTTCATTAATTCAATTAAAATGTACTGTACTTTGAAGTAAAAATTTAAAAAAATAGTCCTGATATTGTACTAAATAAAAAGTTTGAATTAGTTTAAAAACATGCTAATTTTGTAGCCAACATTATTGAAGGTTTATTTCAAAAGGATAATAAAAATGGCTTCACAGTTAAAAAGTAGACTTGAATGAATGTTCAAACTGGCAGCATTTTCACCTGCCGTTTAGAAAAGCCAAATAACGATTTTAAAGTGTTAATATTTTGTACCAGATTCTTTGAAAGCTACAACCTTTCACAATAATGAAGGAACACAAAATTGAGAATCATGTAGGTCAGGTAGCTGAAAAATTCGAGTGCAAGGCTGCAGCTGAATAAATAGATCCCGGAAAGACTTCAACCAAATGTTCATCTCCGCATCTATATTTTGGCATTCTCTCACCGCCGCGTCCACTTCAGATTTCGGTCTCGGACTTGATCCACTCCCGTAACTTGGTGAGGCGCGAGTAGACACCAGGCTTCATGCGTCGGGCGCAGCCTTCGCCCCAGCTCACGATCCCGGCCTGGAACCACTTCCCACTTTCCTCGAAACACACCAGGGGGCCGCCGGAGTCTCCCTGCCCACAGCGAACCACACCACAATGTTCATTAGTCACAACATTCTCTCAAAAAGTCAGATGGAGGGCTGGTGAGGACAGTTTTTGTTTCATACTGATTGGCCTGTTGTTTGGTGATTAATCTGTCAAAATGTGTATAATTTGTTAATTTCGATTATAAAAGGAAGGTAGGTAAAAGGTATTGAGTGAGGTATCAGAAGAATTGGGAGTGAATTGTGAATCATAATCTACCTTTTACATGACTATATAGGGTTTCCTGGTGTCAGTATAAATGGCACAGTTGCAGCCTTGTGAGTGCAGTTGGGGTCAGAAACATGATACTGAAAGGTTTTGAGAGCTTTCGCCAGTTCCACTCCACGGTTTCCTTTAGTGGACTGTTCGATCAGAAGGGAACTATTTTTCTTAGTCAACTTTATGCCTAGCCCAGTTATTGATGGTATTAAACATAAACCAGGGCATAACAATGTCTTTAGTCCTTTTCCAGATGCTCAGATTGCGCTACAGTTTTGTGCATTATCAATTCCGGGGCTGAACAATACATTGCAATCAAATCTAATTTGCAATAGGTCGAGTTCATATTCTAGAATTTGATGCAGCCATAATATCAGATGGTGGTGTAACTCTACAGGATATTTACAGTTTTTGAATTATCCAAAATAGAAATTCACAAACGCTGAACCTGATCATTATTTGTTTGGGATTGACGCCACAAACCTGCAATATTTATCTCATGGCGTGAAGTCCTTTCAACTGACAACAATCACGCCTTTGGAGTATTGAGCTATTGTGAAAAAAATATTTCACTTCTGTTTATATGTGCTGACAGATGGGCTCAGTAATTACAGAGATATGAATCATAAACCAGCTCAATTTTAAACTATAGAATTTCGAGAATGTTGTGATGTCAAGCGAACGCAGCAATTATTAAGATAATAAATATCCTCTGCAAAGACCAAAATGTGCACTCTCCAAACATAATATTTCAACCTTCTCCCGCGTTTAAAGCTCCTGGAGTTGTTTTCAATGTGCAATCTGAACAAAATTATACATTTTAAACATATACAGCAAATCTAATCATGATTGCAATAATTGTTGGAAAATTTGTGATTCTATTATCATCTTATTTTATTCCACAAACCAGTGCAACCCTAATTAGGTGTTGGGCTGAGCGAGTCAATCTGCTTTCGTTTGTGAAAACATGTCTCCATTCAGGGAGGACACAGAAATCCAGCTTTATTGCCACTCCCGATTCTTGCACGTTTTCACAGAATTAACACGTTTATCTTGTCAACTTTTCAGGTGAACGCCACAGGCATGAACCAATAATAGATCCCTGACAGTGACACCCCATTTAAAGTGCCAATGACAGAGGGTTAGGGTTAAAAAAAAATATGAAAACGTTATCACAGAATAGCAACTTTTTAAAGTTATATTTTCACTTCCTATTTGTGAGTGACGATGCCACACTAGGAAATTACCCAACAAACACTGGGAAAATGTCACAACTTTTTAATTTGACAAATAAAACTATATGAGAGCGCCTTCATTTTGTTGAATTCATGGTTTAGAGAGTTAAAAATGTTGTTTCTTTGTGTAAATTCTGCATAACATTGACCTGGTCCAAGTGTGATGTCAGTTCAAGTCATTTTCTACAGACAGAATGTTTCCTCCACAAGTACCCACTTGATCGGTGTAAGACTATTTGGTGTATTTTTACCTGTAAATAATGTCAAAATTTGAAAATTGTATAAACCTGCCGTACGACCTTTAAACAAACATCGGCCACACACAGAATATATCTTCGGCGATGGTTGCCAACAGCGCGAATGTTGAAGAACAGGTGGGCGGGATCTGTGCCGGCACCAGAACAATTCCTGATGCGCTACTGGCAAAAGCAGAGGACACATCGCGCACTCACACAGACGGTGGGCAGAGTGTCTTGCCCAAGGACGCAACAACAGCATCCTTTGGTCCAATCGCTGACCTTTGAGCAGATGGACGAGCGCTCCCTCCCCCGAGCTACTGCTGCCGTTGCCGTTCATGAAATTCTGACCAGCCCTCCATCTCAATTTAAGTATGAATTTAAGCATGAACGCAGAATCCACACTTCACTCACCTGACACGCATCAACTCCTCCAGCCAAGAAGCCGCTGCACATCATTCTGGATGTGACCTGTCCTTCTGTCACCGTGTTACAAACGGTGTCGTTGATGATTTTCACCGAGGCCTTTTGAAGCACCTGCGCCGCCCGACCTGTGTGGACGACCATGCAAAAGGGTCAGGGCTCGTGCCGTGTTACTCTACTGTTCATCGCCAACATCAAAGGTGTTAATGGTCTGGATTAGTGTTGGCTAATGAAGGTTTAAGGGGCCTCCCAAGAGAGCCCATGTCTGTCTTGATATATGGTTATGGGAAGGGCTTAATGGAAAAGAGAAGATTAGAAAAAGATGAGAGGAAACAGGAGGGAGGGCTGAGCGGGAGAAGAAGTGTGGCATGATGGGAGTGAGGAAGGAGGGCTCAGTGGGACGTTAAAGACAGGAAAAAGGACGGTGAAATGAAGATGAAGCAGAGCGGGAGGGGAAAAATGCGAAACCGTTCATGATTTGGAGTGAAAAAACAAACTTGTGTGTTTGTTAGTTTAAATATTTAAAAAGTTAGTTTCACAATGTGTATGTTGGTCAATAGATCTGCTATAATAACAGACTTGATGTTCAATACATTGTGATTGAATATTGAATATTTGTTGCGTGTACTTTTTCTTTGCTCTTGTGGCATTTTTTTTTTATTTTGAGGATTTTTTTAAAATGACCGTAATTAAATAAGCCCTTTCTATGACCAATTTCAGATATTAAGTACTAAAGTGTGTCATTTGGCTTTGTATTAGTTGCAGCTGATGTTTTTGTTTAAAATTGAATACATTGATTCAAGGCTTCACTGGGATTCTCCAGCTTTACAGTACAAATCATCATTGAAGGTGAAAATTGTCAAATTGAGGTGTAATTGTGACAAATTTACTGGTCGGATTAAGCCCTTAAATGTTACATAATACATTTTATTTTTCATGGTCATAATGGTCTGTAATATGTGGACCCCCAAGAAAGAAAACTGGTGTCCAACAAGAAGAATGGCACGGGATTATTGCCCACTAGTACTAGGGTTTTCACAATAGAAAGATTTCTATCTCAATTTCAAAAAATGCCCAACACTTGATACCAATCTCCACAATGGGAATTAACAATATTTCTTTTTTTTTTTTTTTTTTTTTTAAATAAGAGAATACCATAGTATGTAATTTTCCACACAAAATAATACTAAACTAGGAAAAGTCTCTCCAATTGATGTCATATTTTGCAGTAACGATCCATTTTTGATACCAATTTAACTAAGGTTATCATCCATGTGTTGTTTTTGATACCCCTACAAAAAACAAAAAATGCAAATGACAGTGCAGTAGATAATGAAATCTATGTAAATAAAGTACTAACATAAGTCTTCATGTACTACCTCCTTCTCGCATGGCGCCCCAGCCCGTGACCCAGCAGGACATGCCTGCAGGGAAGACGTGGGAGGACGAGGGTAAGCAGATGGGCTGGATGCTGTTGGTGAACTCCAGCGGCTCACTGAGCTCCAGCAGAGCGATGTCATAGTCAAAGTTCATCTGGTTGTAATCCTGGTGCGTGATGATCCGGCGGATGGAGCGGCGCTGTACATCGTCGTGCTTGTACTGATCCTGCATGCCACTGTAGCTCTGCCAGTTTGAGGACATGCGGTTTCTGCCATATAAAAATACATAGAACAAGACTAAGGACAGACGAATGAACACATGTGTACGCACAGGAGAAACTGACTGTTACCATAGCAATTAGATTTTTTTTCATTATACTCATTATACATTTTGAATGGAAACGTTCCTCATAATGTTGCATATCACAGGAAGATGAAACTTATGAAAAGTCCAAAACAGAAGTTAAAATGTTTTATTTTATTTTCATTTTGTTGTTTCCTAGATATTTTAGGCTTTAAGAGCAACTATTGTGGCATTTAAAGCTGTGTTCTACCAAGTGTCGATGTGACCTGGTGTTATATTTGCGTCTCAATCTAAGGATCTGCGCACAAATGGCAGTTTGGTGATGCATTAAACAAGTTAAACAGTGAGGTTAAAGAGAATTATTAGGACTGAAGTCAATGACAGCTGAAGAAATTCAGACACACTGCAAATGTATCTGAAATAATGTTAAGACCTGTTTGAAAATCAAACGTTGCAGCTGATGTGGTGCATAGAATGTGTGATAATGTTCTAATGCAACTCCTGGGGTTTTGTACACTACATTGTATAAATAATCATTCACTCAGCAACACTGTACAGGGTCGTCCATGAAAAGCTCTAATCATTCACACCATGATATACTGTAGGAGTTCCATTTGGGTTTAAATGTACCCTATAAGTCTGTAGGATAACATTATTTCAGATACATTTGCAGTGCATCTGAATTTCTTCAGCGGTCATTGACTTCAGTCCTAATAATTCTCTTTAAGCTCACTGTTTAACTTGGTTCTGTTGTAATTCTATGTGACGCAAATATAACACTTGGTCACATAGACACTTGGTAGAACACAACACCATACAACATATGTGTGATGATCCAGAGCTCTCATGGCCAATCTACTTTTCCTTATTTTTAATTATATTTACAATTTTCAGTCATTTTCAGTGTAGTGCTGAAATAAACAGGGGCTGAGGTTCAGGTGCAGTCTTTGGCTAAGAGACAACAGCAGCGGATGACACTCAATCAACATGGCCAGTGTGCCACCTAGAGGCCAACAGGGGAAACTTCAGGGGTAAAAGCAATCTTTCCATAATAAAACCCTAATTGTTTCCATTTTGTAAAACCATGGATTTTCAAAAATATTATGAAAATGCAATTATCTGGTGATGGAAAAGATTAAAACCGTTTTATACTTACGCTTGGCTTTGTGTGATGAAGCAGTGTGCAGCTGAGAGGAGCCACTTGGGGGACAGGATCGAGGCTCCGCAGGCGTGTCCGTAGGTCTTGAAGTGAAGGCTGACCTGCCACGGCCACTCGCCCAACTCTGCGTTTTGCCCTCCAACGATGCGGTTCAGCTTATAAGGCCTTGTTCCGCAGTCTGCCATTATTCACAGAGGAAATGAGAGCAGAGCATGTCAAAGACCGGCATGACTGATCACAGACAACTTAAGAGAGGAAAGTAGGTTGAGATTAAGTCATTATGACACGGAATGTAAAAAATAGAACTCTTGAATACTAATATGGAGTGCTGGCATATTAGCTGATCACAATGAAAGGGAACAGAGAGAGCAGCCAGGGGGTTCAATGAGGGGAAAAAACAAAAACATCAGAGATGACAAGAAATGCTTTCAAAGAGGAAATAAATAAATTAAACCGTTAAAGCCTGGGGCTCTTTCTAACAGACAGTCCAACATGCTTCTCAACACAACAGTTCATAATCTAGTTTGAATAGCACAGAAGAGATTATAGTCACTTTCATCTGTTGTGGAAATTAGCAGAGATTTAAATAGATTCTTCCTAAAATGGTGAATTAAAGAGCGTTTCGTACCACAATAGGCCTCGTCCGATTTATCAGAACAATCATCTACACGGTCGCACTCAGCGTTGACCTTGTTGACACAATCACCATTATCACACTTGAAACTGTAGTCGGAGCAGATTCCAGGAGCTGTGTCAAAAAGAGGATAAAAAAAAAAGTCAATCATACCATTTGCTAAGTTTAACCGGTAAAACAGCACATAATCAGCAGTGCTTCAAAGTCAGGCTTGAATGCACAATGCAAAGTGATTGAAGAGCAGATTGCATTGATTGGGGCATATGGATTGAGGTTGAGGTCTA
The DNA here is from genome assembly GCF_026437365.1 of Eucyclogobius newberryi. Classification (NCBI taxonomy): domain Eukaryota; kingdom Metazoa; phylum Chordata; class Actinopteri; order Gobiiformes; family Gobiidae; genus Eucyclogobius; species Eucyclogobius newberryi. The sequence goes on along the minus strand of NW_027315945.1, from coordinate 26,299,898 downwards.
ATATCCCTCTTTACTCACAGAAGTGAAAATCAAATGGAAATGCAAGTGAGCGTTGAGAGAGGAAATAGATAAAGACTGAGACAATAATGAAGAACACAGTGTATAAAATGGAAAAGACGTGCATACGTAAAGATGTGAATGTATTTATTTTTGTCTTGATCAACACTTAAAATAATTGCTGTAACACATCCAGCCAACTGGTCGTTGCCCTGCACCAGAGTAACTAAGTAACTCCTAAACTGTGGCACTTACAGGTTTTGCAGGAGGCCTCGTCACTTCCATCCTCACAGTCTTGGTTACCGTTACAGACAACATCCTGAGTTAGACACAACCCATTCCCACAGCGCCACTCGTTGTTCTCACAGCCTGAGAGCATTCACAAAACAAAACAAGAGCTTTTCAATGAGGCATTAATCCCTTTGATACAACACCCAATGAGATAAACGGCAACATGGGCGTAACACTAAGCTGAAAAACTAAAAACCACTCAGAATCAATCACTATTGACTTATAGTATTTTTTTTAAAAACTATCTGTACTACTTCTAATACTAATAATTCCACCAAAACGACCAATCCTCTAATTTTTACTACTACTACTGTTGGGAAATTAATACTGTGACAATGTTTGCCACAAAATACTTACTGCAGGCTTTCTCGTCACTGTTATCTCCACAGTCGTTGAATCGATCACAAATCCAGAGTTTTGGTTTGCATAAGCCGTTGTCACAAGCAAACTGGTCTTTCGCACAACCTAGGAACAAAATGTCAATACAATTTTACATGAATTATTGTTTGAGACTGAAAACAACCACAAATTACTAATGTAAAGAAAATGTAAAAGATAATATGTCAGTGATTTCTAAAGAACTGCACACCTGTACATGGTTCTAACACCATTGTCAAGTTTGCAGACGACACAACGGTGGTTGGCCTCATCAGCAACAACGATGAGACGGCGTATAGAGAAGAGGTTCAGCATCTGGCAGTGTGGTGCGCCGCCAACAACCTGGCTCTCAATACCAAGAAGACCAAAGAGCTCATCGTGGACTTCAGGAAGAAGAGTGGCACACACACCCCCATCCTTATCGACGGGACGGAGGTCGAGCGTGTCACCAGCTTCAAGTTCCTGGGTGTCCACATCTCCGAGGATCTCTCTTGGTCTCTCAACACCTCAACCCTGGTCAAGAAGGCACACCAGCGTCTCTTCTTCCTGAGGAGGTTGAAGAAGGCCCACCTGTCTCCTCTGATCTTGGTGAACTTTTACCGCTGCACCATCGAGAGCATCCTTACCAACTGTGTCTCAGTATGGTATGGCAGCTGCTCTGCTGCGGACCGGAAGTCACTCCAGAGGGTGGTGAAAACCGCCCAACGCATCACAGGTTCCTCACTCCCCTCCATTGAGACTGTCCAGAGCAAGAGGTGTCTGCGGAGGGCGCGCAGCATCGTCAGAGACAGCTCTCACCCCAGCCACCAACTGTTTGCCCTCCTCCCCTCCGGGAGACGCTACAGGGTGCTCCGTTCCCGGACCAGTAGGTTCAGGAAAAGCTTCCTCCCTGCAGCTGTCATCCTGCCCCCCCCCACACACACACACAGACATGCACATACAGAGACTGTAGACTGCCACACACACACACAGTGATTGTGGACAACTGCTCATACCCCATACTGCCCCCTACTGTACATTCTGTATTTATTCACTGATTCACTTTACATACTCTGCACTTTTAACTGCTGTTTTGCACTTCTGGTTGATGCTAACTGCATTTCGTTGTCTTAGTACCTGTACTCTGTGCAATGACAATAAAGTTGAATCCAATCCAATCCAAAAGAAGTAGGTATTCAAACTATTACCCCACAGCTACAACTTCTTCCTAGCACTCCCAAAACGTAAAATAGCAATAGATCTTTCTTCTGGGTTCTCGACTGATGAAATTGTTTTGTAATTGGACACAGATAGCACAAATTGCCGCTTTTACTACATAATAAATGTGGTACCCAAAATTTACTTTAAAAAAAGTGAGCGGCAAAGAGAGAGTAAGTGGCAAAGACAGACTTACTGCATTTAACCTCGTCGCTCATGTCACCACAGTCGTTCCAGCCATCGCATTTCATTTCCTTGGAAATGCACAAGCCAGAAAAGCAGGCAAACTCATTAGGACAAGCTGAAAGTACAAGATAAAAGACGAATTGCATTAAATTGCGCTGTAATTGTAGTTTCTTTCCCATCCACACTGCTGGGTCCACTCTTAATCTTATCAACAGATTCAATCTTAATTTAAAAAGGTGCATTATATAACTTTTCTAGTGGAGGTTTGTGTAGTCTCTCAGTCGCGGTAGGTTCCAAGGCAAAACTGGACAGAAGTTTGAAGACTGAAGACGTTTTGTCACTCCACCAAGTATACACGGGTCACGGTGTCTGATGGGAGGAGCTAGTTGTTCACAGGAAGGAATTGAAGTGCATACGACAGGTTCTCATGTTTATCCAATCATTACTTTGATGGTGGAATAGTCCCTGTGGTTAATATTTAGAATGTTTTATATAAATCAATTTGAAGTTTTGCAGGAAAAAAAAACAACTGATAACACCTTTATTTTGTTAAATGATTGAGAGGTGATGGCGTTGGAATTGCCCAAGTTATACCTGCTCCTCCACATGTTCCTGCATAACCAGGAAGTAATTATACATTTCACCAAAATTGGCAAACTGGGGGGGCTGAATGTTTAGTAGAATCTTAAATATAATCTTGTTCACTACCTTTTAGTAAAATGTGTGAAGTATGAATAATTATTGCCAAACGTGACTCAAGTGACTGTTCAGGCAGATATAAGGCAGTGACTCTTGAGTTCTCTGTTAGAGGAACTGAAGAAGATACTTGGATGAGTGGCCAAACGCCTTCACTCCTAAATCTTTTGTTTAATTGACTGGATACAATTTCTTTTGCTTTTCAATTAGAACTCTATGAAGAGGTTAACTGCTTTGCCCTGAAAGTTCCACAGAATGGCCTGAAATTTGCCCATCTCGATGGAGACAAGCAGATGACACCAACTGGGCAAGTTACAAATCAGATCTGTGGAGAGGAGACAATGCTCACAGCAAATACACATGTTTTTTCACTTATTTTTAGCAAGAAAAACATAAATTAATAAATGCAAGCTAACTAACTTAAATATCATATTGTGAACAATTCCAGACAAAGAAATACAAACTCAATGGAGCTAGGCAAATGGAAGACCAGAAAAGTTACATAGTGCACCTTTAATATACACATGCTTGTATCTGGACAAGCTTGATTTTATTTATTTATTTCTAATAGTGCAGTGTGTAACTAGTTATTAGTTCATCAGTTTGTTACTAATGTAGTAATAGAAAGAGACTAGTATAGGAAAAACAGAATATGATCTGTTGGGATGATGGATACAGGAAATGAAAGCCATTATAACTTCTAATATAAAAACTGATAATATGGCATGTTAAGAACTGATATCACTGATATTATCAAAGCTTTTCCAAATGAAGTCTGGCTGTCAGACAGTGAATGACCCAAGCAGTGAGTGAGCCCAATAAACCCAATTTGAGCTGATTCATGAAGCACTGGTTGTCACTCCTGCAATTTCCAAACTAAAGCACTATATTTTACTGTCAGTCAGAAACTCCCTGTAAGCCAAACTGCAGCTTTATTTTTAGTCACACACAGTGCAATTGTCAAAGTCACAGTTTAATTTGACATCTCCAAAAATGTTAAGTGTAGACAACATTTTAACTCACGGTTTGCGGGATCATAGGCGCTGTACTCGGCGCTAAAGCCTTTGTCAGTGAAGGACTCATCTGAATGAAACAGAACTACGATCTCATTGGTGGCACTGGTCAGCGACAATGAAGACATCTCCCCACAATACCTGAAAAAAGTGCATGTCAGCAGTTGCTGCCGATTCTCAGTGGCTATGAACTACATAAAGAACTGGACTTTTGCTTCAAAGCGTCCGAAGACTGAATAAATAAACACTTGATAACCTGTAAATATGTACAGTATGAGCTCAATTACAAGATGAGTAATAATAATAATATAAATTCATCAGGTATCGCAGTGGTAATCGTTGTAGTAGAAGTAATTTTGATTTTAATATGTATAAGTGTTCAATATACAATACAGTAAGTTATGGTAATGTTTATTATTTACAGCATTTGAGTCCTTTCACCACCGCCAAGGAATTTGATTATAATGTACGGTGTGCCACAGGGTTCAGTACTCGATCCAATTCTGTTTACTCTTTATATGATGCTGTTAGATGTGACATTATCAGAAAGCATGGCATTAACTTCCACTGCTATGCAGGTGACACACAACTGTATTTATCAATGACTGACTTAGTGCTTGTGTGAAGGATATAAAAACCTGGATGACACTTAATTATCTGCTTCTTAACCCTGAAAAAGCCTAGGTCATTGTGCTTGGCCCTAAACATCTACAAGACGCTTTATCTGAGCAGATAGTCACACTGGACCATGGCAGTGTAGCCTCCAGTTCTACTGTAAAAAACCTTAGAGTCTTATTTGACCAAGAACTCTCGTTCAAAGCGCACATAAAAATCAAGCCTATAATACAGCCTATTTCCTTATTCCAGCTTATGGCCTAAAAGCGATGCTGAAAACGCATCTGCATTTGTTATCTCTAGATTAGATTATTGTAACTTCCTGCTCACAACGTGTCCTAAAAGCTCCATAAAAAGCGCTCACCTCCTTTAAAAAGCAGCCGCAAGATTACCAACAGGAACTATTCGAATCTCTTCACTGGCTCCCTGTCGAGTTTAGAAATCAAATTTAAAATTCTCCTCCTGACTTACAAAGCCATATATGACTTGGCCCCATCCTTGGCCAAATGCTATAGTGCCATTTCATCCAAACAGAGCTCTTCACTCTCAAAATACTGGACATCTGGTGCCAAGAGTCTCTAAAAGCACAGTAGGAGGTAGAGCGTTTAGCTACCAAGCTGCTGTGTTATGGAATCAGCTTCTGTCCATGTTAAAGAGGCCGACACAGTCTCTTCTTTTAAGATCAGGCTTGAAACGTTCCTCTTTGAAATCGCTTATGGTCAGGCCAGTTTAGGAAGAGAAATAAAAACCTACCGTTTCCCAGCTACGCTGCCCTAGGAACAACTATGCTGGTGGAAGTATGGCAGCTTGAGCACTATCCTCTGCTTCAGACTACTTTTTACTATCAACAATATTTAATATTTTTGTTCCAACTGTAGTTAGTTCATTGCTGTTCACGCGTTTTCTCCTTCTTACACACTACTTTTTCAGACACTGCTGATGCCGACCTGTAGATCTGGATGCTCCTCCACTGCCTGGCGAGTCACCTTTTCATCTCTTGAGTGGTTCTGGCTACAGCCTATCTGCAAATTGAAGCGCATCAGCCTGTTCGTCCAAGGGAATAGGATCTCTCCTTCACTGTGCTTCTCCCCAGGGTTTCTATTTCTCTCAAAGGGTTTTGTAGTTATTCCTTGCCGAGAAGGAGGGTCTAAGGGCAGGGGATATTGGGACATTTGCTAATTGCCTATGACATTTTCTGCTTTTCACCGTCCCCCTTCAAGGCAACTGCTGTTGTGATTTTGGGTATTACAAAAAAAAAATGAATTGAATAATGTCTGATAATATTATTATGTGATCATGGCATATTTTTAATTTTTTTGTTTTTAGCAAATGAGATATTCACACAGATAAAAAAATACAATTGTCAATTTTTTATAACCAGCTTTGCCAACTAACTGTGATTCTTACTTTACATCCATTGCCTCCACATAGTCTTTGTGACACACACGGACGTCCACGCCAGGCTCCTTCATGCGGAACAAAGTGAATTTTAGACGCACTTTCTGCCCAGAGGGAACCTGCACCAAAGAGAGGGGACAGATGTGTGTTTCAAAGCCTTATTTACAATGCAAATAACCCGCACACCCACCACACTGAATCATATATGCAACAGCTATGAAAATTGAAATGTATGAAGTATATTTTACCATTGCAACACACACTACATACGATATACTGCGGCCCGGCAAAGGCTGCAGCAGTAAAAGCAGCCTGACATATGAAGATAGAAGAGGTACTGAACAGCTTGGCTTCTGTACTGCTGCCTCAGCATTTCTCTCATGGCAGGATAAGGATGGGGAGGGGATGAGTAGGGGAGCTTTGCCAATGAAGGAGGAGGGCAGTGGGAAAGCAGCGCTGGAACAAACCTTGATGGTCCATTTGCAGTCGGTGGCAGGGGGGTAGAAGCTGGGGTGCATTGGAGAGGAAAACACTCCCTTGTCATCAGTGAGAACACCGCCACATTTCTGAACTGAAAAATAAACACATTACGGCTTACAACTAATAATATCTCAAACAGTAGCAATAAATAAATCATTTGAAAATTTGCTACCAAATATGAATTTAGAAATTCAATCTGTTACGGTTATCTCCATGTAAATGTTGCTTTTATTGTAGAATTGCTCCTGTAATTACCAGAAGTCTTGGGCACAGCTTTATAAACTGCCTTAAAGCCCGGTTGCTGGACCTCTCCATCAGTGATCATGTTGATTAACATAACGTTGCCGGATGACAGCACTGTCAGTGGGTTTGTCGGAGGTCGCTGACCACACTTCCTGCAGGAATAGTGAGGGAAAACAGAATATTTGTGCAATGTGTCGGAGGCCAAGCTACTTAACAATCAAAAGTATATAGCTAGAATAGGCCACAATAGGCATGAAATAATGTATTTTTAAATGAATCATGTTAGTAACATTCAATAAAAACACAAAAAATATGGTGGAGATGTATGAGAGGAGTCATCCTGCCCAGAAAATGGCTGTGTGTAGTTTCAAAGTCAAACATGAGGTCCATTAGTAAAAGTTTGAGCGCTGCTGGAGGCAGAGCTGCGGAGGTGTGAATGACACTGCAAGAGCACCAATACATCTAACTCCTGTAGCATAATGTAATTATATTGTTTTATATTATGGCTTTCATAAACTCCATGTCACCTTGGATAAAGTTGATCACTCAATAGCATTATAAAAGCGTTATGCATCACTTGGTAACTCAGATTTGTTTGGCAGTGGTTTCAGAAACAGCCTGGGGCAACAGCTGATGTTGTATGAGGGCCTGTATATCTAAAGCAAATCACCCCTCTCTCATTGACACTGTGCAATCACACACAGAGGCCCAGTAGACTACAGCCTGGCCCCCTCCACATGTTTAAAAGTCTTTTTGAGCCAACTCAATTTCGAAGAGGTCTCAAATGTTAACGATAAAATGAGATGTGCTGTGCTAAAAGCCGCAGGGCCAGAAAAGCAGAAAAAGTAGTCATCGCTAACATAGTAAAAAGGAGCGGGGTGGGGTGTTTTTTTCAGCACATAATTTACTGGGAATGTTGTTTAACGATATTTCTCCCGTCTGATCTTCAAGGCAAAATAAATGACAAAGTGTGTTGGTTTAACCCTGTCAACAAAGATCTAAGAATGTAACTGGATGTTTGTGATTATATTTTACTATTTGGCAAGGCAAAAGTGCAGAGTACCTCTTGGCTATCGAACCATTTGGCTTTTCTTCAATGTTGTGTACCAGTTTGTAAAATAGTAACATACAGCATGTTGTAAAGGCAGCCCTTGGTGATAAACATTACATATCTGCATAAGGCATAACATAATTGCTAAACAGGGAGAGAACATGTCCCTGTGTTATGTTACGGCAGTAATTTGTCATTTGAGACATGTGAACATGCCATTAAGAAATAAAAACATGCGCTTTAAGACTTGCAATGTCCCAAAACGTTTGTGAGAGCTAGGGACAAGTTAAGAGTGGCAGGAAACAGCTTAAATACCTACATATCACTTTTTATGTGACACATCAGATACTTACTCTGTGATGGCCTGAGAGTAATCTGGACTTAGCGAGTCATAGATGGACACAAAGTCATCACTACAGTCGTCTTCAATGTGGAAAAAAGGGAAATCGACAGAGATGACGTTCTCGTCAGAGGCCCGGATCTGCCATTGACACCTGGATTTGGCTGGATAAGAGTCAGGAAATCCAGGTGAGGTAAAGGATTCTTCAGTGTCGGTGGCCTCCAACGTAAAGAAACACTCTCCTGAAACAAAACAATCACATCAAAAGTTGTTACTTGCAGTAGATCTGGTTGATACAAATATAATGACATATATATTTGTTCAATTTAAGTTGAGATATTGTAGGTGAATAAGAACACACAAGTTAGAGATGAAATTTGAACAAAAGTATTGGAAAAAAATATTTGAGCAAAAATCTTAAAATTGTAAAGTCTCCTCTAACTGGCCTTTACTTGTAATTTGTATACTCTACTCTTCATCAAGTAACAAGTAATGATAAAACATAAACAGTTTTAAAAGTACTACACAAACACAAAACAATATAAAATAACCAAAGCTATATAATAATAGGTGCTCAATTTAATATCACAAGTAAAAACATAATCAAATCATATTAAAGTTAACTACAAAAACATAAAAAAGCAATAAATAAGTACAATAAATAATGGCATTAAAAGCTATGCTGTTGCCCTTTGCGTACAAATTGTGGGTTGAACAAATAAATACATAATCATGCGTGTACTGACATTATCATTAATAGATGAAATAAGACCTCAATAAATATGAACTGCATGGAATATAAGAATCCACATGATCGTGAACACATTTCATAGGCAGTGAACACACGGCTGGTCAGATGAGTGACATTACATCACAGTCATCCGTTAAAGCCGACTGGGAGGTGGCCAGCTGGAAAATTACCACTGTGTGAGATTGAAGTGGGACAAGGTGTACTCACTGGCACCGGGGTTCCTGGCCATCCGCGGATCTGTGACTGGACACACATAAAAGGGAGAGAGAAAAAAAAATGAGAGGTAAGGAAAGGTCACTGAACATGAAAGGGTGAATGAATTTGATGCATGAGGCCGAAATATCCAGGATGTGCATTTTGCGAATAAAAGAGCAGCTATAAAAGGTGGTGGGAGGAGTTAAGAGTGGGTTTTATGACAAAAAGATTCATATCATGATTTTCTCCGAGCCTAGATCACAATTCAGATTCACATTCGCAGAAAAATTCCCAATAAAATCCCCACTCAATATTTTTCCCAATTCATGCAGCCCTCAGGTAATTTACTCTGCTGATTCTGAAACTTCACCCCTAAAAGATATTTGTGAAGTTAAGTGTTTAAGCATTAGGGATACCAAAATATCAAATTTGAATGTTATGAATATACATTGCTCGCTGGCTTTATGAAATCAAACTTTCTGCATGAAAAGTAATGATATTTCCCCATGTGGGACAATAAAGGAATATCTTATCTTATTGCCACAGCAACAACCAGGGAAAAAAAGTACTCCTCAGTGATCCAAAGTTTGACTATTTTGGAGAATAGACGGATCTGAAATGACTCATCGTTGCTGCCTACAATTCTCACAATTATTAGCTTTGAGTTCTTATACTGTGACCTGAACATAAGTATCGATTAACCGATCGTAAGTTGCGCTCACGTTCTAGAATTTGAATTTTCTAGAATACCATAATCTCAGATGGTAGTCGTGCTCTATGGGAAATGTACTGTGAACCCTCGTTTATCGCAGGGGTTACGTTCCAAAATGAACCCGCAAAGTAGAAACCTTTATTTTTTTACAGTTATTATACAATGAAATACTCCATAAAACATTGAAGCTCACACGCGCGCTCTCACCGGCCTCGCAAACTTCAATTTGGCAAGCGGTTTTACGTACGTGTACATATTAATCCATAACGTTATTGACACACAGGTAGAGAAGACGCGGAGTGAGTGTTTAGCCAATCAGAACGCAGAACACAATGCATGATGAAAATCCGCGAAGCAGCGAGTCCGCGAAAAGTGAACCGCGATATAGCGAGGGATCACATTTACCGTTTTTGAAAGAAAAAATAAATCCACAAACATTGAACCTTATCATTATTTGTTTGGGAACCTGTGATAATCTAATGGTTTAAAGTAATTTTAACTGACAACAATCACATTTTGGCCCTTAAATAATGGCACAACATTCTGAGGCTGTGCTGTCAGAGAAGACGTTAAACTTTGTGCCAGTTTTGTTTCATGTGGATATGAACCATAAACAACAAATCTGCCCGGCTCCAGCTCAATGTTGAACTACAGGCGTTCAATGTGATGATACCAGGTGAACAAAGAGAATTATTGAATTACACTACAACAATTTCACCAAAATAGCATATTATCACAGGGATCAGATGACGTTTTCATGTTTATCGCAGCATTGCCGAGCCATACTTAATACATCTAACCGGTATGTTTAAAGACTTGGGACATCAAATCCCAAATAGAAATCTAAACAGAAGTTAAAAATCCTGAGTCATGGGGCTGACGTTTCGGCGCGTGGCCAAGAAATAGACAAATGCCACAAGAATGCTGAGAGGACAGAAATAGAGGAAGCGCTGTCTCGAGCCAGGTTAAGGCTGAGCTAATATCATTAGAGGATTCAAGCAGCATAAAATGTGCACTTTCAAATGCGGCAGGAGCACAGGGACCGGCTCATCTGCCATCATCCTATCAGCACAGTCTCCTGCACTATAAATAGTGTGCTGATAGAATCCTAACTGTGATATGAAGCGACAATAACCTTTTGCAGCTCTATATTCATATCTTTTCAAATCCAAATGTCAAAATATATCTATATGCCTGGTAAATGGTCACCAGAGACCCAGACTGGGGTGTCACTAAAACTTCACTAACCACTCTGGCATCTGGAGGTTAAAATGTGTAGTTTACCAAAATGGAATTACTGGTTGTACTCGGGTAACAGCAAAATACTATCGCAAAGTATTCATACATTATAAACCGTTTTCCTGCCACTGTAACTATAACTACCACCATCCACCTTTACTACCATTTATAAGACATACTGTATTAGGGTTCCCGCCCCCAGGTTTTTGTTACAAACTATAACATACGCAGACTGAATTTACATTTTGTTCATTGTGAATCGCAACATCGATGGCTAAACCGTCTACATAATAGAAACGGGTTCCTTCACTTCCTGTTCAAAACTATATAACGGAGAGGCCCCTCGTCACTGTTAAAAGCAGCCTTCATTTATGTGTCATTTTATTGTTGGAAAAAAAAGCCACTGGACATTTTTGAAACCTTAAAGTATGTGGTGGAGTCTTTTTCTTTCTTTTTTTAATAACTGCAAGTACGTACATAGCTGTGGGTGGAGCTACGGGGTAGGAGAAAACAGACTCGAATGCAGGGTTCCTCAGACATGCATGAAACAATGAAACTCGTAAGATTATGATGGAAGAACACCGTGGTTAAAAACATAGATGACTACAGGTATAAACAAATTAAACATATAATGCAAATGTTTTATATAATATGTTTAATTTATTTATACCGCTAGTCATATAGCTTTTCAGAAGACATTTAAATTATTGTATAACTATTGCAAGTAAAAATAATACACAATTCAATGCTCATACAAACACTACCACTTCTTTCTCCTACAAGTCGGCTAATATTATTGTAAACCCCATGTTTTTAGATCATACGGAACATACATGATGCAGTGATTTCTTGTATCTTGACAACCGTGGGCGCTGCGGTGCGGGTCTCCAGAACGCCAGCCTCCAGCGCCTCCAGGATGCGCTCCTCCGAGAACTCCGGGACCACCTCCAGGTCAGTGGCCGGGATGTCAAACTGAGACCAGTAGTAGGCGATCACACCCTCACTGAGAAGAAAGAGGAGGAGAAAAGTAGGCGACGAGGTGTTGTTAAATACGCACGTTTGCATATGACGGTTACAAAACAGGTGCCAACGCACAATGAAGCATCACTATAAACAGATAAACAACCTTTCATCTTTAATAATGTTACTGCATTGAATTTATTGATGCATAATTCTGCTGTATTTTACTTGGGGCTTAACAATCTATATTAAAAACAGTTGATCATAGACTCTTTGAAACAACTGGATCTTTATTTTATTTAAATTTACTCAGGATTATTGTATTCTTTGCCCCATTTTTAACCATTCCACACTTTAAATCATTTTGCAAGTGAGCTGAAAAGGACCAAATAATTTCCTTTGTAAGCGGATCAAAAATAATCTTACATACGCTGCACTTTATTTTGTTTGTTTTTACGTTTTGTATTGCCTTGATTTTTAGAGTGAAGCACTTTGGTCACTTTGAGTGTTAAAAATAATTCAAAAATAAAAGGTTGGATTGATTATTGAATCTAAGTTTTAATTCTACAAAAACATAACAAAAAAACCTACTTACCTAAAAGCTGTAATCACTGACTTGTTGTAATATTCTTGTAAGAGTTCATCTTTCTGGTAATAGTCTTTTAGCTGTTGAGGACAAAGACTATTGTTAAATACATATATGTTCAACAAAGAGTGCAAGTCTTCCATTTAAAAAGGGCCAAAACTGAACAAACATATTCTCTCATAACCAACACAGATGTGTTTTGTTCCATTCATGCAGGGTTAAGAAATCCTGCATTCAGTCACACTTTCTTTTGCATATCCATCCACAATTAGCAGTCTATTTATCTCCATTTACTTACTTATTTACTTACTACTTAAGATACTAAGTTAATTGAATATTCACTTATATCCACAAAAAAAGCTTCAAATGTATATCTTGTAAATCAGTTATTCGTGAGTTTCTGCTTCTTGTTTTTTACAATTTTTTTTACCCTTTTTCCCCATTCAAAAGAAATATAAGAGTTTTGAATTGTTAATCACTATGGCAACGGTCCTAGATTCTCATCATTCTGAAACCCAATGAATAGAGGCTTTTTATGATTATTATAGAAAGAAAATCTCAAGAAAAATAAAAGTGATCATTAATCTACACCATGTTATATCACTAATACATTTGACCCAAAAGCATGATGATTTAAATAAAACTACAATACATGACATTTTTTATAAAATGTGTATAAATAAATGCAAATAAGACATATTTTGTAGCCAAAATATCAATAATTATTGAGCAGAAATGTTACACTTGAAAACGTTTCTCACAATTATTGACACCAAACAGGGACAATAAAATAATTTGTCGAATGATTGTGTAAATATTAAAAATGTTATGTTTTAGCCTAGTTGCTCTTGTATTTCTACTCTATTTTTGTATTTCTACTCTATTTTTACTCATCAGTTTGATCAAAAATGCAAATCTGATGCAGAGGATAAAATGACTGGAGAACCGTCCAAAACATAAAGCATCAATTAGCGGGAAATAGCTTAATTTCTCTTCAAAAATAGTCACTATTTTCATTTTTGAGTTCTTATGATAAAATGAGCTTTACAACTCCACATGAAATGAAATGAAAGAGTTCTAGATTGGTACAAAACACACAGAACTCACTTGAGCCTCCAGCTCTGTAGCCACCTCCTTAAACTCGGGGCTTGTTGTGTTTTCTAACTTCTGTTGGTAAGGATAGTTCCCCAGCTTCATGTGACCGCTGAAGACCTGGACTGAGGCTTGGCTCAGAGAGCTTAACTTCTGATCCGTGTCTTCTTTAACTGTAAAATATTAGAGAAATAAAATATGAGGGAGTTTTAATGAACAAACTGAGACGTTTTTTGTTGAATGTCCAACGGCTCAGTTTATTGACATGTTTGTTTAATGATCAGAGTAAGTTAAAAATGTGCAAGACCAAATCCAGCTCCTTTCTTCTTGGCAACTCAAAGCTTTCAAAGCATCTAATACTAATGGGAAATACTGGCATCCAAACACATTTAGAGTCTGATTTCAAAAGACAGAAGCGTCAAACACAGTCTCAGAAATGCAACCACTTATGTCAAGAAACTTACAACATTGCCGTATTAAAATGTCCAAACATTCTTCAAGTTTTGATCTGTTCTTGTTAAAAAGCAGGCTGTTAAATAAGTTTGGTGACAGGGCTCGCACTTACAAACAAAAAGCCAAATAAGGAATGCCGCTACAGCTGCCACGACGAGCAGCGCCACCAGGATCCCGATCGCGATGGCCGTCTTGTTTCTTGATTGTCCCTTCTCTTTATTGGTTAGGAAGTCGATCCGCTCATGTCGGCCATTCTGCCCCTAGAGTCAAGCAGCAACAGTACAAAGTCAGTGTGGAGAAATAGTGAGTGAATGGTGAGCTTAAAATGGGGTTGTCAAATAATAAATAGATAAAAATAAACTAGTATCAGAAACGCAAACAATTCTTTTTTTATTTTTATTGATACATGAGACGAAGTTTTCCATCCACCACCGGAGTTCAATCAAATGTGAATAGTCAATGTAGTTAGTACTCCAGGTAATTACAAGAATGGGGAAAGAAAAAATGTCATGATAAATAATAAATCTGCTTAATTGTTCAATATATGAAAGCAAGGACACTCCTCCTTTTTTGTGGTATGAAAACATTTGAGTTGCAGGGCATCAAATAAGGAATTTCAAAAGAAAATAATTGTGTTTTTGAGGATAGTATGTACATTTAGAGAAGGGTTTATTTGGTTTATCCTGTTATAGAGTCAGAGACATTAAGTATTTTCAATAGCATTTACTGTATGGATTCTGTAGCAATATGTATATTACAATATGAGTTTTTTTGTGGCTGATACGGATATTTTAGAACCCAGATCTGCTGATCTCCAATAAGCTCACTCTGCTCTCCATTTTTGGTCATTCTCATAAATGATTTGAAATTCTCACAGTAACCGAGTTACTTTATATACTGTGCACAGCTCTGCATTATAAAGTATAATAAGTAAAAATGATATTTAGTTTGAGCTGACTTAAAGAAAATACATTTTCTTCAACACTCTAGTACAAAGAGGACTCTGCACAAAATGTGATTACACCGCTCCCCAATGGGTTAGTTGTAAAGCAAGGTAGTCTAAAACTAATTTCAATTTATATCAGCCTATGCGGATAAGGCTGATATGCCAAAAAAGTGTAAATATTTGTATATCATTACATCAAAATGACAAATTTTCTTTTTTCATCTTCAGGCAGCTCTATGTACCAGGCACTTCACCTTTTAAAAGATGAACAAGCCACGCTATGCTACAGCTATCCAAAACCCACTGTAATCCCTCTACCTGAGTGAAGTGTGTTTTTATCACAACACCATGACTAATCTAGCTCACGCTGCAGCGAGTCATTGTATTCGAGGAACACCGACCAAACATCACATGACCTCTCTGGGTGGAGTCTGCACGTCCTCCCCATGTTATCGTGGTTTTTCTCAGTGTTCTCTGGCTTTCTCCCACCGTCCAAAGACATGTGTTAGGCAAAATTGGCAACTCTAAATTGACCCTAGTGAATGAATGTGTGTCTTTGTCTCTGTGGTGACCCTGCGATCATGGGACTTTGCAGAATTTCACAACAGAGACAGGTCCGAACACGTGGCTTCACCTTATGGCAGCTGAACTGGTGTAACCTGTTTGTGTCACAGCTCCTGCACTCACAACCATATATTCAGAACAACCATTAGGGTGAAGACATACTGTGTATTCCAGCAATTATAAGCATGCGAAGTTTGTCAATAATATGTGTGCCAAGCATTCTCAAGTGGGCGGCTGGAAGAGAAAAGGTTTCAGGCCAGTTAGTAATCAACACACAATGCGGCTGCAGCCTGTGAGTGAAGAACCCCAAGAGCCATTAGGGATGGAAAATCACTTTGGTATTAAATCAATTTGTCAGATATGCTGCCCCTTAAGATGGAGGCTCAATTACATGAGTCCAGATGATAACTCATGGCAATTAAGGGCTATTCTTATCCAGCCCGGGCCTCCACACATGTTTTCTAATTGGAATCTTTAACAGCAATCATAGACCAGAATGGAGAGAATCATTAGAGATGGGGTCAGCAAGTGCTCCTGGGTGTGTCCGTATCAGTCACCCTGATCACAGCCTAATAAAGCCATTAGACGCTCAGCGGAGGCTAATGCTACGCCTTTTCCTAGAGAGCACTGACAAACCTATCCATTTCTGACACCCTTCAAAGCAGAACATTGAAACATTATGACATTTATATCAAACACATTACATGAATCACTTTAGCAACAAAATAAGAAGAAGAAAAAGAAGAAAAATAAATAAGAGCATTGATAAGTGAAAATTCATCAGCAGATTTTTGGCTCCGAGTGATTGTGAGCAGTTGAACCAGTCCAACGGGAGAGAAACTGAGGTGGGGTTTGAAGGAACAGTTATTAAAAAAACAAGCTGAAGCAGAGTTTTAATTAAAACGCAGACAATTCTAATCAAGCCGTCGGGCTGGAGTCGACTTTCTTGACACACGTCCTACCGATCGATTAGTCCACTAAACGGGACAGTGGAGTGAAACTGGCAAAAGATTTCAAACCTTTTACAGTATCTCTAAGATCTGACCCAAACTACACTCACAAGGATACAACCACCTGGGGATTCAGTCAAAACCAAGTTAACAGTGAAGTACAAGGAAACTCTCTATTCATATGTAAAAAAGTTACATTAAACTCATAATTCACTCTCAAATATTCAGCTAGCTCACTCCGTTCCTTCTTCTGTTAAACTGTAAACTAAATAAGCCTAGTTTTTAATGCATATTTAGTAAGTATTTAGCATAAACTTGATTAACAGTTTAAAGCCGAAGTTAGTTGCCCTAAACATATTCCCTGAGCTCAGGGGTGTTGCGCGAGTTCGTGGGTGCAGAGAGAAGCAGGTGAGACAGCTGTACATCCATTCGGAGTTTGACAATTGGGACCTGCACTGTACTCTGTAACTTACATGACGTTAAATGTAATTAAGTACAATTAAAAATCTGCAAACAACAGCAATTGGCGAGTGTTCTTTTTTTAAATGTAGAGTTAAAATGTATCTTACCTAAGTACAAAAATAACTAGAAATGTGTTTCGGACATAAATGTTTTCTGTTGTTTTGTGGGGTTTTTTTCAGTTTTATTAAATCAACGGAGCAGAAGTAGGTGTCAGCAGAGCAATGGAATAAAGACTTGTTTGAATGAGGACATGGTTCAGGTCAACTTTGGATCAAGGAGCAGCTGTTTCATGAGCATATACAACAAAAATCCATGCTTTCCCATGTATTAAGTGGTTTAAGTCAACTTGGGAGCAGGGTGCAGTCCTCATCCTAGTTAATATAGTTAAGATTAAACTTTGTCAAGACTTCAGCTTCTCCTGCATGCACAATCTTATTAAGGTAGAAGCATATTTTGCCTCAAGTTTCAAATAGGGGGATATTATTCACCACGGTTTCATTTGGGGCTGGATGAGTGGGTGTCAGATCATTTCTAAGTATCACAGGGAGTGGTTCTAGGAAAAGTGTCACGGTTGGTCTCCACCTGCTTTGGATTCAAGTTTAGGTAAGAAGTAGAATAGTGAGCGGTCAAGAAGCCTCCATAAGTGAGAAATAGTTGGTATTCCAAGCAAATATTTGGAGATATGGCCAAGGCCCATTTTTGATTATGACAGCTCTCCAATCTAAGTTCCAAAATGTTTATATTTGTATTTTTTTTGGTACAATAATGGCTTGATTGATATGCCTCTGAAGTTGGTGTATCAATCAAGCCATTTCCACTTTAAAACGAGTGTAAAATTGACACACTTACGTCGTATCTGGCGGAATGCATTTTGCAGCAGCAGCTCTCCGGGATTCGAGCGACACCTTCCTGCTTCACCCCCGGTCCCACGTTGTCCCGCCTTGTCCCTTGTTGTCCCTGGGAGTTCTCAGGTGTCTTCTGACCTCAAAGAGAACCGCAAAGACCTCTGCTGTAGACGAACGAGTCAATTCTTTCCCCCCCAATTGACGTGGATCGACGTTTGGGAACGCTACACCTGAATTTGTGGTCTTCCGCCAAAGCCGCGCCCAGATACCTGCGTGAGATGCGCGCGCGTGCGTCACCTGTCAAACCCAGGCAACACGTCTGGTACACGAGAACGTAGAAAGAATACAACTTTACACGGTAATACAGCCTAATCAGTCAAAAAAAGCTTAATTAAACTCTCTTACTTTTTTTTTTTTATCTTACTTTTCTAATCCATTGTCAGATTCCAGATTTCAGTATTTCTGTAATACACATCTTCCGCCACCAGATGTCGCTCTTCACCAAGGAAAAACATGGCAACAGAAACGCGTGCGCCTGAGCGAAATCGCCGCAGAAACAGGGCTTGGTTCAGACAACATCCACTTGCACACAACAGCGGCGGGTGCAACCGGAGAGAGGGAGAGCGGCCACTGTGATCAGAGACACAGGAAAGGATACTTCACGAGGGAAGCCGACGCACCATCCATCACTGCGACTGATGTAACCAAACGACGCACAATCAAGTCATTTATTTGAGAATTGTTACTGGACGAAAAACGCGAGTGACACCAACGAAAGAGGAAAAAATGGGACACATTGCGGTGCCTATGTTGATGGCTGTATTGTCCTTCTGCGCGTGGGGAGACAACGCCGAGGTGAGAAACAAAACCCCAAGAACGACGCGCGTAGGGAAAAAACTCGATTATCTGCGACGTGACTAATGCGATTTAAACGCATTTATTGAACATTTCGTGTCGCAAAAATGTCCAGAGGTGTAGCAGCATCTCCATATCGACGTGACACCCTGAGCTATGTATCTGGGACACCGTTTAATTTGTAAATGTACAATCCAAACGCAGCGATCTGACCGAGGCATAACAGAGAGGTCGTGTGTGCGTTTTTTAAAAAAAGTCTGTGCTTTTTGAACGCTGCGTCAAGCCCGGGCCTGTGTCTTGTCATTAGAAAACGTTATAGGCCTTTGGGTCTGTGGAAGGATGGAGATCACATATAGTTTCATTGCATCCATGTTTGATTGTCCCCGCTTTTATGGAAGGGCTGTACATTTCCAAAGTGTGCCAAGTTCTGCCAACAACGCCAGACCTGTGTAATATGCATTTAAAATCAGAACTATTTTGTGTGGATGGGTAGTTTTGTTGTATGCTATTGCACTGTTGTGACTTTGACGTACCATTGTGCACTGGTGAGTTCAATGAGGAGAACCCTAACTCGCTATCCATCTTTCCATCTGACAATAGCCAAAGAGCAAGGACAGTAGAAAGCCCCTACAGAAAGACAGATCAATATGGCACCAGCTGCTCCTGCCTCTGCCCCTTGTCTCTCCATGACCTTACAGTCTGTGATGGGCAAGAGCTCCATTTCAGTGTGGTGCAAGCAAGGACACGTTTCAAACCAACTGCGAATCAAAGTCGTGTGGTATAAAGGAGGGTTTCCTA
The DNA here is from genome assembly GCF_026437365.1 of Eucyclogobius newberryi. Lineage (NCBI taxonomy): Eukaryota > Metazoa > Chordata > Actinopteri > Gobiiformes > Gobiidae > Eucyclogobius > Eucyclogobius newberryi. The sequence continues at coordinate 26,280,605 of NW_027315945.1, read as the reverse complement.
TTCCACCTTAATTGTTTGGAGCCCCCCCCCCCCTAGATGTTTATGTAGTAGTGATCTTCTGTAAGTCAGTGGCAGTCCTAACCCACTCTCCCTTTTTCAAAGTGAAATTCATCTTCTCCATAAGAGCCTTAGTGGGATTACTGCCATGCACTAGCAATGGGCTTTAGCTTCATACAAGGAAACCTGCTGGAGAAGGTTTACGTTGAAGATTACAGCAGAAGAAGGGTGGCTCTGCTGGATTAGGCTGTCGCATTAGACCTAATAAAACCGTCAGACTCCTCTAATAAATTACCTCCTTGAAATTAGTTAATTTGATGATCCAATTTTCAAATTCACTGTGGTTTTACTGCGCGCAAACAATATGAAATATGCAATTATTTCCGGTCTTCTAACTTAATAGACAGAGTTTATAAATGTTCTCACTTTTAAAGAAGTCTTCGAAAATGTAAAGCAAGTTACAATGTTCATAACACTCAGTTTGACAAAGGCAAAATGTCATATACAGTTTAGGTTTTTGTACAGATTCTCTTGTGTTATGGATAAAAGGGAAACACTGCAGATATACTTTAGATTAACTGACACTGATCGTTCTCTAACAGACTACTACCTTCGAGATCAATTGGCTAACAGTGTGGCATAGCATTGGAGTTTACTTTTAATCACAAGCATTAACATGAGCTTGGGACTGGACAACATACACAATGCCCTTTGTGGCTGACACAAAAGGGTTCATTTAATTTTACAGATTGAGGTTAAGTGTTGAAAAAACCTTTGAGCCTCGCTGTTGTGTAACACATAATCAAAGTTATGCAGACAGAACATGGAGATCCTCTATTATCCTATTATTCCCATCTATTATTCCCACTATCGGTACACGAAGAGAACAAGACTAAATTGGATCTCTATTTGGAGAGAGAACGGAGAGAATGATTTCAGGAAGAAAAAAAAAGTGAGTCATGAAATTGCTTGCAGCTCACGACTACCTGCAGTACTGTAATAGCTATAGGCTTGTTCCCAATCCACATCACCATCTGCCTCTCCGAGCGGGACAGGAGGATTTGGTGGGGGGGGAAAGGAGAAAGTAAAAAGATCAGGACAGCTAGACCTCTGTATACACACACTCACTGCATTTGACTCACTTAATTAATTTTAGAGCCAGGAGATAATCACGTTGGACTAATGGATTCCTGTGTGCTCGCTTGGCTTCGTACTCGAGGCCATGAGCCAGTGGACATGAATGTTATCATTTTATTGTCACTTATTCTTCCCTTTTTGCTAGCGTACTTCCACTTACAATTCTATAGTGCACTTTCAAAATGATGTGAATTATTCATGAACATTCAGTTGAAATAGAGGTTATGCACTTACATCTTTTTTATCAGAATGTTGTTTCTCAATTGTTGCTTCAATAAAAGAGCTGGCTTGTTGGCTGAGGGGGAGATAAAGGACGCTTTCCTGTGGCCCACAACAATTAATTTCCTCACGACAGAGACTCGGTGAGAGCTTATTTAAAGAGAGACAGGTTCAGTTCAGAGAGTATTATCTGAAAGCCTGTATCTGGAATCAAGACTAAGGATGCATAAAGTAGATTTATTTTTCATCTGCAACAACAGATTAAGCTGGCTACCATTTAAACATATATTTTAGATTTTTTTTTCCCTTTCTTTTTAATATCCCTCTTTATAAATCTCTGCACATTGATTTAAAAGAATATTTGCTTGTGCATTTACTCATTACTCCGCTGCTTTTTCTTCTGGAGCAGGTTATGAGTTCAAGTCCTGTTGCCATAGAGAGCTGCACTGGTAGAAATGGATTCAGCTTTGTAGTATCGCTGAGCCAGGGTGAACCCCAAAGTTCCCTCGTTGCCAAGGTAGCAGCCAACACAATCAACAAAATGAATGTGTGGCTTCATACCATTGGTTACCTTTGCTACCTTATTCAAAATTAACGAAATGTGTTTTTATTGGAAAATCTAAGCTTCCTGCTCTGCACCATGAGTTATATGGACTTTAATGTATCAGTCAGTGATCGATGGATTTTCATCAGTTTTAAAACTCAAAGCTCACCACAATACAGTTTGCAGCGCAAGTTTAAAGAAAACTATAATAAGTTACACATCTTCCTCAGTGGAAACAAGTGTAACAGCAGTTTAAGTTTCGAAATAGTCATGTCGCTCATTTCTACACTGTGTTCAATCTATATATAAGCATTGAGACTAGCATCATAACTAGATACTCATTTGAAAAAGTATCAATACAAGGGGGGACTAAATTGGATCTCTCCTGAACCGGTTTAGAATGGTCTTGAGCTTTACCTGAACTAGTACATGACAGAGTGGTAAAATAAAGAAACTATATATGTGTTGGAAATAACATTATTCTGTCAAAAAATACATTATTAAGAATGATAATAATAATCGTGAGAGGAAGATATATGACAGTGCTGCAGCCCAAGGTCTTCTCTGCTGCAGAAGTGCCTGGGCAAGCATAATGACCTGCGATTCTGTATAAAGTTTAATGCCAGAGAAGCGCGCCACGTTTAGTTCTGCCGGCCAAGGGAGCCTCCAGTCCCGTCCCAAACATCTGCAGTGTGCGATAACAGTTGTCCCATGTGTTTAGGGGAGAGAGCGGGAAAGTCCTGGCTTCACAAGTGATTTAAGATTGTAACAGAGGGAGAGCAACAGTGTGCAAGTGATGGGACACTGTGTACAATTTGATGTGGACTGAATGGCAAAGTGCAGGCTTATCGAAAGAGGCTGTACTGTAGCGCTGTATATCTCTAAAGCAGCAGTGACAGCAGGGAGTGTGGTACTTATGGACTTGGCATATTTTAAGGACTATTCCATAAGCACTCGTTGGATGAATAATTACATTTTCTTCTGTTCAAATGACAAATGAGTAACCCGTTTAGAGGGCTTATCCTTGAGGGCTGAAGCCGTTGGTCTTTGGGCAAGACACCTCGTTCCCTTTGTGCCTCGGTGTGACTGAATGATCGGTGTATGCGGAAGAGGCCGTTGGCGCAGATTGACAGCCCCGTTTCCTTCAGCCAGCCCCAGGGAAGAACCGTACCACCACTGAGAGGGTTTGGAATGAATAATGGCTGAGTGCGGCGCTTTGAGAAGCTTGTCAAGGTTATAAAGCATAAACTTCAATATACATGCATAGAACTGACTGGTTCTCTGCATATTCTACACAGATGATCTCTCAGTCTGGTCACCACGTCTGCCGTTGCATCTCAGGCCTGAAGTTTAAATGTCATCATGTAAAACAAAATTAAAATGCTCTTGCCCGAGATTAACAGTTTTTTTCTTTGTATTCGCCCTATTCCAGAAGTCCGTCTGGCGCCGCCTTCCGACGTAATCCTTCTTCTGGTTGTGTTAGGTAATGTAGGGCTGCCGACCGTGAGAGAAAATAAGTTCTACACATCGGTTTTCAGGCCTCCCAGGGACTCGGTGCAGTGTTGACTTGTTGGTGCACCTAAACATTGGGCATTTTACCCAAATCAATCTACTTTATAGCATATTTTAGAGGCAAGTCTTTTTCCTCGTTCTCCACTTCGACCGAAAGTGCGATTACAACAGAAGTGCTGATCCAAAGTACCGAGGCAAAAGTGGGCAGGGCGGAACAAGGTGAATAGCAGCCCTGTTTTGACACAAACGGACCGTGCGTGTGCCTTATTGGCTAGTCCACCTGTCAATCACACCCATATAAATTCTGAGACATACAACTGGTCACCAGACCAGAAGATTTGGAAACGTGAGTGGTCTTGGCTAGCCAGGAAATGCAACTGTAGCACTGACCTTGAACACTTTTGACTTTTTCTTGACATTGTCTGCTGTGTAGTGATTTATCTGAGATTTATTTGACAGGTTTTACATGGATGCTCTTCTTGACGAGGGTTAGGGGCGCTTGCTTTGGTCTGGCAGACACGGTGTAGCAAATGTAAAGTCTTAATCATAAGTGTTTCTCTGTAGACAGCTCAGTCGAACATCCGTCACTTGCAGCTTTATAAAGATGGCACTGTGAACGAGAAGGAGCATTAATTATTAAAGGACACAGAAAGGTCTGGCTCAGGCTCGTCAGCTACATTTTGGTGCTTGTCACGCACTTTCCTATAGGGCCTAAACTGCAGCGCTCACCTCACACATCACTGGATGCCTGTCGGAGGGAAAGCCACGCAGACATAACTCAAACAACTATAATACACACAGAATGACCCCTGCTTCATTATTTCATCCGTCTCTCTTTCCAATAATTGTTGTCTTATATTGTCTATGTTTTTTTTAATAAGTAGACATAATAAATCTACTTGTATCCAGTGAATCAAAGTCTAATTTATAATTCATAGCTGTAAAGTGGTGTAGATCGATCTATAACGGCTTGATAATATTTCCATGATGACAAATTCAGGTGTTTCCCTAATAAGAAACATATTGACCTTTATTTAAAAAGGAAAGTCGCAGGAAAATGGACAGTAGATAATTGATGTACAATAAAAACAACATTGAATACAAAAATGGATGAAACGGTTGAATGAAATATATGCAATTCACTAACTATGTTGATTATAGTAATGACCATTTTAAAATTTATATTTTATATATTGCCTGATATGATGTTGTAATAACAATAATTTCACACTATATTGTGAAGGCCTATTTTAATACAACTGTGGATGCTGAATAGAGGTGAGCAATATGTCGATTTTTTGCTAATATTGGGGATGTAAACTCAAAATTCTGCAAAATTCGAAATAAAAAATGTGATGAGTTTGATCTTTCAAACAAGTGCATAATGTGATATGTCTGCACTTGTGTGGGTGATTTTACAGTCCTTTGCCTGATTTAAACCTAACTAATACATTTAAAGACATGTTTTATAACATATCTGTTGCATTTCCAAAATATCATATTGTTTTACATCATTATTGGGACACTCCAAACACATATCAAAGCAAGATTTTCCTTTTTGTCAATCCTGCCCTAATGTTGAAGGACGACCCCACCTCCCTCCAGAGCACACAAAAGATGCTTGTCTCTTATCGCTCTCATCCATCTCTCCCACACACACACACACACACACACACACACACACACACACACACACACACACACACACACACACACACACACACACACGCCCCCCCAACTACATTTTTTTGTTTTGTCTGCTGTCTGTAGCTGCCACATCCCAGGACCACTCCCACCTCAGCCCCTCCTCAGCCCCTTCAAACCCCCCAAGCATCTCTAACCAGGCCCAGGCAGTCACAAAGAGGTCGACAATATATCAAAATGTAGATAATATTGTGAATGTAGTTTTGAAGAAAACATTTAATATCACTTATATAGCTATTTTTGGTCATTATCACCCCTCTTACTCCCTTGTTGCCTTTTCTATATGTGCTTTCATTATTTATCCTCCTTCTCCTTTATTTTTTGTGTCTGTTTATGATCTGACCCTTAAGATACGGCCTCCACACACACACACACACACACACACACACACAGAGACACACACAGACACACACGGACACACACGGACACACACGTTGACTTTTCTTCCCCAACCAGTCGGCAAGAACAGAACAGCATTAGAATGCTGTTGAATATGTGATATCTTGTCTATATTTATATAGAGAGAGGTTTGCTGAGGTTACTTGGCGATGGAAAGAAGACCAGCTCTGATCTCGTCCGTTCTTCCCTTGAGACCTAATTGGTGGTTTTTAGACACAGAATTTGCGTCTTGTTATTTGCCTTTTGTGGTGGTTGTACGCCGGCATAATGAACAAGAGTCTCAGGTGCTGCTGTCAAGGCCATCTGGAATTGTCTATTGTCTGTTCTTTGTTCAGTGCGAGCAAAATGTCCAAGGCCAAAAAGCACTTAATGAAGTTAATTTTATCTGAGACAGATTAGTGATGCACTATACTATATACTGAACTGATGATTGTTCAAGTCATGTAATAAAACAATAATCCTGACAATTTTAGAAGCAAAATTACGTATTTTCAACTAAATGTTTTCTCCAACAATCGTAAATCTACTTGCAAAGAGCTGTTTATGTCTATTCTGAGGTGGACAATATTGACAAAATGGATAACTCTTTTCTCGGGAGAATCCTCATAACGATAGTTGGACAATGTTTTGCCAATTCAACAGAAATGTGTTAAAACATGTCTATAGACGTATAGTTGAGGTTTAATTATCAGACAAATTTGAAATGTCTGGAAAATGACTTTTGAAGTGAAAGTGATGAAAGTGCTGAAATACCACCCTATATGCTTATTTTCAAGTTTACAACCAAACTTGTTTTCGTTTTGTTATTTGATCTGCTTTTTTGTTGCATTTTTAACTATAAACAAAATACTTGATCTTCAAACTTTGCATTTCTTCAAATCAACATTCACAGTATTAAGTACATTTTAATACATTGCCAATCTCTCTGTCAGAAAGTTTGCTTTCATAACGCGGGTCACATACTAGAGAAAAGGTGATCTATTAAACAATGTGAATCAAGGTGAATTAATTGTTGTTTGGTGTCAATAATTATAAAAATGGTGATGTTTCTTTACAGTATTCATAATTCATGTCATCCGAGAACAAAAAGCCGTCCACAAAGAACAATGAACAATTGAACGTAAACAAAAAGAAGAATGATTTCTTGATGATGTCTTTTTAGATTGGGCATTCCATATTGATTTTAAGGCCAGTGGAAATCACACAAGAGTATTGTTTAATCCATTGGGCAATTCTACAGCACAAATCAGCAGACTACACAGACAGCTTTATGTTGTTGCTGGAGAAGGCTGGTATAAAATTACACTCAGACGTCTGAAGCCAGTCATGACATGTCAGTCTGACACCAACACTCAACTCTTTCAAACTCACTATTTAATATGGATCATTTTGTACAAATAGTATTACTTTTCCATCAAATATTAGGGCTGTACGATTTTAGAAAATTATCAGACTAGAATTTTTCCATTGCGATCAGATTTGCAATTCATGATTTAATAGTAGTATTTTGTTTCAAAGTTCATATTTTAAACATGCCCAAGAGCATGAACATTTGAAACTGAAACATGGACTAATCAGAACGTAAACTACAGGGTTAACAGCTTTTACACAGAAGACAGAGTGCTTTGTTGTTTGAAGAGGAAATTATGTCACTTAAATAATTGCAATCCTTGGGATTTGCTAATTGCACAAATTGCAATTCGATTTGATTGCAATACATCTTGCAGCTCTGCTAAACATGTAAAAATACCAAATTGATATTTAAAGACATTGTTTATTTTATATACAAGTCAAGGTTCTCATAAAAAAATACCCAGATACTAATCAATACTCAAAATTATCTAAAGGAAATTTGGGCCTTTTCTGCTTGGATTTAGAACAGTCTCGATCTCTCAGACCTACTATAAGACCACATGGTAATATTAAAGAAACTGCAGTTATTTTGTTATGATATTTTGTTAAATTGCCTTATTTGTACAAAATAAGAGGCTGTTTGATTGTCATTGTAATATCAATATAAAATTAGATATTAACATGTTTAAATATGTATTTTTGTCCATCCAAAAGCTGCTTCATACGGTTTTATCTGTTTATAATCAATCATATACCAAATATATCATTCCTGTATCCGGCAATTTTGTTTAGGTAAATAAAAAGATGAATAGAATTGAAACAAATCCATTTATGCATTGCTATAAAACTATGTTTATAAAATGATTATAAATTCCATCCCAAAGACTATGCTTTTCATCAATACACAGCCATACTGTCTGATTTTGAGCCTTTTTTATGTTTTTAAACTACCGTAATAGACTCACTGTACTTGGTCAGTTTCATCATGGTCCAAATCAGTGGAATAAACAAAGTGATAAATATTTGACTCACGCGCTTATTCACACAATATTATGTTGCAGCGCTACACTGATTAAAAACAAAGTGCAAAACATGTTGACTGCAAGGGACGAGGACAGACTTTCACATTATGTTCAAGTTCAAATGTACGTCATTCTTCTTCCTTTACTTTTCTGTTATCATTGATTTATAAATGAGGCTTTTTAAAATTACGTATAATCAGAAGGTTGCTGGATCCTTTTGACCTCCTTTTTACACTACCACTGTGTTGTGGCCTTAAAGACGGAATGGACGATTTTTCGGCGATTTGAGAACGCAGGCGAAAGTGCGCATGCGCACTCCCCCGTGCGGACCGATACAACACACACCTGTGTTTGTTTATTAGCGCATCGGAGTGCATCGCATCCCGTAGATTTCTGTCCACTTCTGCGTCAGCTCGAACTGTCTTTCTCCGTCTTCATTTTGCCCCGTACACTGAGGGAACTATATTATGATAGATCCATGCGCTTAGGCACGCGGAAACGTGAGCACGAACCGCACGCGGCTGCAGGTGAGCGATAGGTGCGTTTTATGATTGATACGTGGCAGGACAAATGATTTATCCACGCCACGAGGAAATATGATAAAAAATTTGCTGAAAAAAATCGTCCATACCACCTTTAAGTAAGACAATTCAGAGTCAATTCCTCAGTTAAGTGTTAATTGGTGGATGAATGTGGCAGCTCTGTGCATCCTCTAGGCTGTCAAACGTATTGAAAATCATATACTAAAACAAGTATTGAAACCAAATACTCCTTTGAGCAAGTATAGATAAAAACACAGTGTTTGTGAGAAGCAAACACGGAGCTGCAGTGCAACGTGTGTGTTTGTGTGCGTTTATGTATTTGTGTGTGTGTGTGTGTGTGTGCGTGCGTGTGTGTGTATTAGTGTGTGTATTTGTGTGTGTGTGTGTGTGTGCACTTGAACGCATGTTAGTGGGTCAGACGTGTGTCCACGCCTCGTTTTTTGCGTACCGACACTTTATAAATGAGGCCCGTAAACCTGAACTTTTTCTGGAAAAAGATGCATTTAACAAGGGGTGGAGCGATATTGGCAAAAATGTACACCGCAATTATGCAGATGATATTTAATAATTCATCAGTAATATGCTAAAATAGGCCTGTAAATGTCAAGTCTTGTACAAAATGTGAATGGACCTTAAATTTAACCTCAAAAGTGCTGAAATAGAACGTCATACTCTTGGGGATTACACCAGACATTAAGGTATTTTTGGAATAATTTTATTTATAGAGGATTGTCCCTTAAATCAGCCCAGAGTTGACTCAAATCAAAATCCAGTGCTAATCAGCTGTTCACAGGGCGAGCGAGGTGTGCTGATAATGAGTGGTGCCAGGAGAGAGAGAGAGGGGGGCCATGAGTGACACGTGGTACATTCTGTAGGGAAACGGTTGCTACGGTAACTGGCTCTTGTGGGCGGCGTATCCACGGCAACCACCCTCTTTGCCCAAGGGATGCTGAGACAGTGAAAATACAGTAAAGGGACTAATCTGTGTGTGTTGTTATGGGCATGTGGGCAAAGATTTATGAGAATTACATGATGTGCTTATATTGGAAAAATTGGAAAAGTCATGGAAACCTAAGCAACACTTTTACTTCAGGGCAGTGTTGTCATAATTAATTTAAATTTTGTTAGCTGATTGAAAAATATTATATTATTTAGTAACAAATCAGTGTAATCCCTCATTTGTCCAGGAGTGTTTCCATTGTAGAATAATATTCAGTTGTAGTCATTTGCACATAAGATATAAGAGGTATTGACATCCAAGAGTCATTCTCAATCTGCAGAACTAGTTTGAGAACTCTGAGTGCTTTGTGGCTTCAATCCCCCCTGCCCAGACAGAGGGGGATCTACAGTGGGTGAATGATTTAAATGCTCACTTCTTGAGGTTTGATCGGTCACCCGTCCCTCCCCCTGCACAGCTGCATGCTCCCTCTTCCACAGCTGGACAATGCCCTGCATCTGTTCCTCTTCCTCTTCGCTTATCTGCCCCGGACCATCAGCTCCCCACTTCGCCTGGACTCACCCATCCCCCCAGCACACAGTCCCCCTGCCAACCACTGACTGTCACAGCAGCACAGGTGAGGAGTGAGCTGAAGAGGATTAAAGTGAGGAAGGCAGCAGGACCTGACGGCATCACCTTAAGTCCTGCGCAGATGAACTGTGTGGAGTTATGGAGCATGTCTTCAACATGAGCCTGAAGCTGAGGGTGGTACCACAGGTCTGGAAGACCTCCTGTCTGGTACCTGTGCCTAAGACACCGCGCCCCAAAGACCTCAACAGCTTCAGGCCAGTGGTTCTCACGTCCCACCTGATGAAGACACTGGAGCGGCTAGTCCTGGACCACCTCCGCTCCACCGTGAGCTCAGCCATGGATCCGCTGCAGTTTGCATATCGGCCTGGCATTGGAGTGGAGGACGCCGTCATCTCCCTGCTGCACCGCTCTCTCTCTCACCTAGAAAAGCCTGGCAGCTCTGTGAGGATTCTGTTCTTCGATCTTTCCAGTGCCTTCAACACCATCCAGCCGCTGCTCCTGAGGGACAAGCTGGAGACGGCTGGTGTGGAGTATGACCTGGCAGAGTGGATCCTGGACTACCTCACAGACCGACCCCAGTTTATGAGAGCCCGGAACTGTGTGTCTGACACTCGGACCTGCAGTGTGGGGGCGCCCCAGGGCACTGTCCTCGCTCCCTTTCTCTTCACCCTTTACACTGCAGACTTCAGACATGACACGGACAGCTGTGTCCTGCAGAAGTTCTCTGACGACTCTGCCATCATCGGACTCATCACGGACGACGATGACGCGGAGTACAGAGGACTGGCGCAGGACTTTGTGGACTGGTGTCAGCGGAACCACCTCCTCATCAACGCGGGGAAGACCAAGGAGATGGTGGTGGATTTCCGCAGACGCCACCCCACTGCCCCCTCGCCAGTGAACATCCAGGGACGGGACATTGAGAGAGTGGACTCATACAAGTACCTGGGTGTTCATCTGAACCACAAACTGGACTGGACTCATAACACAGACGCACTGTACAGGAAGAGCCAGAGTCGGCTCTACCTCCTGAGGAGACTCAGGTCTTTTGGAGTGACAGGGCCACTCCTGAAGACCTTCTACGACTCTGTGGTGGCATCAGCCCTCCTGTACGGTGTGGCCTGCTGGAGCAGCAGCATCACAGAGAGGGAGAGGAAGAGGCTGGACAGAGTCATCAAGAAGTCCAGCTCCGTCCTGGGCTGTGCTCTGGACTCGGTGCAGGAGGTGGGGGACAGGAGGGTCCTGGCTAGATTCACATCTATGCTGGACCATGAGTGTCACCCCCTGCAGGACACTCTGTCCGCTCTGGAGAGCAGCTTCAGTGAGAGACTGATCCACCCTTGCTGTGTGAAGGAAAGGTTTCGCAGGTCTTTCCTTCCTGCTGCTGTCAGACTTTATAACAAACACTGTTAGTACTGAACACTCGCAATACTGACTTAACAATGTGCAATTCTGTCATATGTGCAATTGCTGTTGGAATTCATGTGCAATTCATGTGCAATCTATGTGCTGTCGTGACACATATTCATGTGCAATTACTGTCGTGATCACATGCAATGGTATTTATGTATTTATTTATTTATTTGTCTATGGGAGTTTTTTTATTTATTTATAGGAGATCTTCTACTGAAAGTGTTTTTCAGACTTCCTATAAGTGATCTGTTCTTCTGTATCTACCTCTGTATCTACCTGCGTTGCACCAATGAAATTTCCCCATGTGGGACAATAAAGGAATATCTTATCTTATCTTATCTTATCCTAAGCAGGAGAAGAGATGGTTTGAAAGAGACAGACCGTGGCACGGACATTATTCGCTGCATTACCACATTTTCTTACAAAAAGGACTGTTTTAGAAGGTAGTGTGTCGCAGAATTTTTTCAACCCAAAAGCTCAAAAAGGTTTAATATACGGTGCTGTCATTTTCTAAACAAACGCTTTCTTTATGTTACCATGTGTTCATATACTAGTCATGATAAAGCTTTAGATCAGTCTAAAACGGTCCACGGTAGTATTGATTTGATTTTAAACTTTTGATTACCCTACTTCAGTGAATCTGCATTTGGGTCAGTGTGTGACTGATATTTCATTGACAACTTGACAACAATGAATACAAATAAAAAAGAGATAAAAAGTGATGTCGCTGCCACAATTATATGGAGTCCTAGGTTACTTTAGGTTTACATTTACAAACCTTTTAGAATCATCATTTTTTGTTATATTGTTACAACATTTTCAAATTTAAGTTATTGCATTTCGTCAGCTATGTAAAATGAATGCAACAAGTAGTCTGGCATACCTCGAAACGTAATCTTGTTCCCAATATGTCTTCTTTGTGCGGCACATGCCTAAGACAGCCTGTGTATTTATGTATGTACGTATATATATAACCCCAAAGCCTCATCTCCATAGGACTCATCTGTTAGACAGCTCCCTTGGGAGTTGGCACGATGTGATCAAATTTATTTATGTGCATAAATAAGAGACAAGGAAAGAGACAGATGAATGTTTTAACCCGGCTTTCTGTCATCTCTGAGGCCCAGCTCCGTCTTCCCAATCCCACTTCACGGAAACACTCAAACGTGATTATTTATTGCCTGTTTCTGTTCTGTAAATCCAGGTCATTTATTGAGTGTACTCAAAATCCCTAGTTAATTATAAGCAGATATAACAACATAATAAACAATGGGGAAATTTCTTGTTCATCAACTTGGAGGTTCATTTAAAACCCTTGTGGAGCTGTTAATGGAACAGACTCTGATATGTTTTGACAGGCCTGAGGAGCTGTGGGATCAGTGGTGACAAAAATAATAGAAGGAACAAATGAATGAATCAAACCGAGATAGAGACAAGACAGCAAGTACCTCCACGCTCCAAAAATCCTCTTTAAGCCCTGGGCAGAAGTCGTGTGTCATGTGATGTGAAACGTCAGCTGAGACGTATGAAAGCAGAGCATGCACTTTCACATGACATCAAAGATGTTGTATTAATTCAAACAGAAAAAGAAATGTTATATTTGCAGGAATTAATGGTATAGTAATGTTTAAAATGTAAAAAACAAAATGCCTTTATTAGAACTCTCCTGTAAGATTATATTTAAAACAAATACTGAATGTTCTGTACAATGTCCTTTGGGTGGTTTGAAAGGCACTTATAATTAAAATTATCATTAATCAAATCAAATCAATTTATTTTTGTAAGGCCCAAAATCACAACAACAGCTGCCTCTGAGGGCCACAGGGAGAAATTAATCAACAATGTCTGTGGTGGCGATGGAGTCAGACAATGTCTGTGGTGGCGAGGGACGATGTCCCAGGGTCCTCTGTCCTTAGACTCTCCTTCTCGGCCAGGAAAAACTACAAAAAAAAACCTCTTTGGGAAAAAAGCGTAGAAACCTGGAGGAGTTCCAGTGAAGGAGAGATCCGACTCTCACAGACGGACAGACGGACACGAGGGAGACTGGAGCTGGACCCACTCTTCAGGCAGATGAGGGACCGACTGAGGCGAACTGGACCCACTCTTCAGGCAGATGAGGGACCGACTGAGGCGAACTGGACCCACTCTTCAGGCAGATGAGGGACCGACTGAGGCGAACTGGACCCACTCTTCAGGCAGATGAGGGACCGACTGAGGCGAACTGGACCCACTCTTCAGGCAGATGAGGGACCGTCGGAGGCGAACTGGACCCACTCTTCAGGCAGATGAGGGACCGTCGGAGGCGAGCTGGACCCACTCAGTAGCTTAGTTTCCTTTGGTTAGCATGTGTGCCCTGTACCATTCCTTAAACATTATGCAACATATTATCCTTAAACAACAAACAACGTTATGACAAATAATCAACCATCAATTCAGTTAACGCTAAATAAATCCGTTTGTGTTTGTTCAAGGAAATGCATTTCTTTCTGTTGTTCCTATTGTACAAATCTGAGGCACAGCAGAAAAATCCCAGCTTCAATTGTGTTTGTATTAGAATGCTTAGGATGGACCTGCTCAAATCTCCTCTAAGCCCCTGATTCCTCCAATCCGCAAAGGTATCTCTCTGCAGCTCAAACCTCATTGCAGCCTCAGACTGCTGAGAATTAACAGGCTGCATCCTCGTGTGTGCAACGGGAGGTTTAGCCATGTTACATAACAGCACAGTTCTTTTCCCACAATGACTCACAAAATAAAGTGACTATGATTGTTTATGTCCAACCTCTCCAAACCAGCTGTAAAACAGCTGCAGTACATCCAGAACGCTACTGCTCGGGTCCTGACTAGAACCAGGAAGTACCATCACATTAGACTGGCCTCCTGCTGGTGCCCAGAGTCAGGACTAAACATGGACCGGCCTCCTGCTGGTGCCCAGAGTCAGGACTAAACATGGACCGGCCTCCTGCTGGTGCCAGAGTCAGGACTAAACATGGACCGGCCTCCTGCTGGTGCCCAGAGTCAGGACTAAACATGGACCGGCCTCCTGCTGGTGCCCAGAGTCAGGACTAAACATGGACCGGCCTCCTGCTGGTGCACAGAGTCAGGACTAAACATGGACCGGCCTCCTGCTGGTGCCCAGAGTCAGGACTAAACATGGACCGGCCTCCTGCTGGTGCCCAGAGTCAGGACTAAACATGGACCGGCCTCCTGCTGGTGCACAGAGTCAGGACTAAACATGGACCGGCCTCCTGCTGGTGCCAGAGTCGGGACTAAATGAGTCAGGACTAAACATGGACCGGCCTCCTGCTGGTGCCCAGAGTCAGGACTAAACATGGACCGGCCACTTTGACTTACTTGCGAAACATATTGACCTCTCTCAGTTGAAGAGAATTACACACTGTACGTAGAATATCTCTTAGATTATCTCTTTATCTTTCTTTTTATTTGTTTGTGTTTTTAATACATATTGTAAAACACACACTTTGAAGACGTACAACTACAGTAGGCGGCGGCAATATAACCCTATGAATACCAACCGCCATAAAACACCAGGGAAGAAGAATATATAGTTAGTTAGTTAGAATGATTGTTAAGAATGACAGAGCGATGAGGCTCAGTGGTTAGGGCAAGCAGCACGGTGGCCAGCCAATCTGCCTCACAGCGAGAAGGTCCCAATTTAGTCCTGAGTGGCGTGGGTTTGCATGTTTTTCTCTGTGTCTGAGTGGGTTCCCTGGTCAACAATAAAACACACAATATCAAACTCCTTCTATGGAAGTCCTGACCAAGCCTAGCTCAAATCTGCAGATGAGGTGATCACTGAAGGACGGATCAAATGAAGTGGACAAATTCACTACGGGGACAATAGATAATTATAGTACAATAGTTTATCTTACTTTATTGACCTTACCTTAAAACATTGATCTGCTAACTCAGACTCAACAACCAGCTCCAACTCGGCAACACACTTCATGCAGCTTGTTTGTGATACCAGCACACATTGATAGGTGAGACGGAGCATCTCTTACACCTCTGCTCTTTTTGAAGTCCTCATTCTTTAATTGTCAGTTGTAAAGAAATGAACAGTGATGAAATGGCGGCCTCTGATGCACAGTGAGGTCTTCATAATGATGCACGGTGCTGTGTGTTGATGTGGCGTATGTGACTATGATTATATGTTTTTAGTTTTTCTCTACAGTCTGTTTGTCACAGAAAGAACATGAAATACAAATTGACCAAAGATCCTGTGTCTTGCAACCGTTTGAGGACAGAACACTCAGTACCATGCGTCATGATGACTCAAAATTAGCATTTGTTTAGCTGTGGGTGTAAGGGCGGCAGACGTGCGTGGACTTGCTCATCACAACTATCATAATTATAGCAAACACATTTCTAAAACGCCTCCCTTAATATTTCAGTGTGCATGTGACGGATGATGGCAGGAAGTTATACAGCTGGAAAAGAGGAGTTTCGTCCTTTATTCTCAAGCGGAAGCAAGAGAAAAAAGGACGTAAGCATGTATCTGTTGAAAGTTCTGTTGAAAGTTTGTTGTCCTTGAGTTCATTCTATCAACATTGCTATTTTTTAGTAAACTCATTGACCAATACTAATAATTCTGATACATTTGAATTGATGTAGTTGTTCAGCCAATAGTTCTTTGCTTATGTTCTTGAACCGTAATGTTAAAAGCCATATGTAATTCTAATTGTAATCAATTGTAATCCTTTGTTTTTGCCAAATCTTCCCACCCTTTTATTTCCCTTCAAAATAAACCGCAAATTAAAACTTATCATGCAGGTAATGATTGAATTACCTCTTGGGCTAAGTATAGTTTAAATGTACAGTACCAAAACTTTTTTTTTTAAGGTACTGCTGCTGGTGCTGTCACAAAAACATTCCTTTTGAGGCGTGTTCTGGTGGAGAGCAAACTGAAAACGGATCTATAGGCCAAGACTTCTGTTTCATCATTCTAGATTTGGATGAAAAGTTATTATCGTCCTGTACCCTGAAGAAAATCAAAAGTACCCTGCTCTAATGACCAGTATCCAAAAGCCACATATTGTAATTCCTGCTTGAATCTAAATGAAACTCCATTTTGTGGGGGGTGGTATTGTCCGCAGTTTGAGAATTAGATAAAGCCTGGTGATTATAGGGCCAGCTGCCCGCAGAGCAGGGCTGTAATCTGACTGATGAGGCAAAGTTAGAGACGGCAGCGTGTTCCAACATCTCTCCAAACAGCAGCCTCTACCGTAATGGCTGCTAATTAAATATTAAAACAAGATATTCTGCTTAGTACATTGGTTTACAACTCTGCATGGCGCTGTGGGCTAATAGGCTGCTAAAACCCAATGAAGTCATTTCCACTTTGTGCATCAGTTTCCTATGAATCGAAAATGAATGTCTTCAATTAGCCATTAGCGGGGGATATACTGTATAATAATGAGTGTCGATGCGCAGGGCTAACCTGCTCCATCCTCCCCTGTCCCCTCTGCATCAGGAGCCTGCCGACAGACTAATGCTGCCTCTCGCTAATAAAGACAGGCCACACCAGGAAGAGGCTTGATGGAACCTATGAATAATTAACTAATATGATTACAATGATGAATGCGCCCCGATCTATCTGGCCATTTAGCACTGGCCGGAGGAAGGAGCACTCGGCTGCGAAGTGTCAGTTAGTTTTTGTGTGAGTTTTGTTTGGGAGCAAAACAACAAATATGTGATGTATGAAGTGATTAAATGCAGCTTAGAATACTAGGAGCGAAGGCGGTGCCCTCCCCTCAGGAAGACTCTCACTACTTCACCATCTGTGCCGCAGTGAGACGATACAGTATCGGAAGGGCACAGTTTACCTTTGGGCTCTGTTTTGTCATTTCACTGCTGTGGCGTTGGCAGTGAGCCATTGAAATCAGGTTTGCACAAGACTACTTCACAGCGGATGTGAGCGCGTACAATAGTGTGTCACCATAATACAATTACAAAATCGATACTACTCTCAATTACTCAATACCGATTCGATACCACAATCATTGAAAATGCTCTTTATTTAACGTTAAATCATTTTAAACACAAAATAATAGTTCTTTCTTTATGTTATCATGTGGTAATACTTATACTAGTTCTGATAAAGTTACAATTTTGTCGATGTTTATGTTGCGATACTTTCTGAGTGTCTAGTTTGGATACCAGTTTTAGTATCTGATTTGTTATCATTTCCCTGCACACCACTACTAAGTTTTTATTTTTTGTCAGTCCCAAGCCTAAATAAATGGAGGACCCCAAAGTGAAGCCGTGCACACCAGTTTGTTTTATGAGTAGTTATGATTAATCTTGGCGACACCCAAAAGCAGAATAATCTTAAAGGTTTAGGGAGGCTAAAACGTTCTCAACTTCGATACTAAGGAAAAGACTCAATACCACATGGATGATAAAAAACACTGATTTTGATGCCGGACAATTGTAATGTGGCCACGTGGTCTTGTATTAGTTAGATCAAGACCATTCTAAAACTGTTCAGGTAATGTTTTGTCCTGTTTGTGTAATGTTTTTCTGCATTCATACTTGTTCAAAATATATGTAGTTTTGATAATAATTTTGGTATTTATTAGTGTAATTTTAATGATTTTTACATCACAGTTTGTCGGTTTGACCCCCTTCTTTCCAAACTGCCAATGTATCCGTTGGCAAAGACCTTCAGTTACCTTCACTAGGCATTTATCCTGAAAAACACAAAACTATATGAGAAACAGGAGGGCAGTTGAATGGGGACTCCCTGTCGGTGCTGTTTCGTTTTGTACTCTTTTTGTCGTGCACACATACTTTGGCCCTGCAGTGACTTCAACAGTGTGAACACCGAACAAATGACTGTAACAAATACAGGATAAAACAGAATTGAAGATCAATGCAGCGTTTTGTGTAATATCAAAGCAGATGTACCATGTGATGGCACTGCTCTCCGGGCTTTGAAGTACTGTACTTGGGGTGTTTGTGGAATCGCACGTCGCTGTGTGCACTTTGCCGGCTGACAAATGATTGGTGGACTCCTCCTCTCTGCTCCCAGCTCTGACTTACACTTGCCTGACAGGGCCAAGAGATTGCATCATTATGGGATGAAGTCATGCTGCAACATAAGGGTGGAACAGGTGCTGAAAATTTAATTAGGCCAGGGAGGATGGAGTTGTTGGGACATGTAAAACGACTATCCAGGCCAAAATCAAATTGGAAAAGTCTATTTACTGAGAAATTAAATCCATGCCACAACACCATGTCATAATGGTGCCTTATATTGGGTATTTAAAACGTGTCTTATGTATTTCTACCCTATTCCGGTTTGGGAGTTCAATTGTACTTCTTCTTAAT
This sequence comes from Eucyclogobius newberryi, assembly GCF_026437365.1. Taxonomy (NCBI): domain Eukaryota; kingdom Metazoa; phylum Chordata; class Actinopteri; order Gobiiformes; family Gobiidae; genus Eucyclogobius; species Eucyclogobius newberryi. The sequence goes on along the minus strand of NW_027315945.1, from coordinate 26,261,885 downwards.
TGTTTTGTTGGAGCCGATTTGATTGTGCATCCACCAAAGTACAGCCTAAATAGAAAACCTGGCAAGCTAAAAGATAATACATCACGGAAGCCGGGAGGAAAAGCAGGCGGTGAAAGGACCAAAAAGCCAATCAATGTCTGCAGCTTTACATCACCGGTTTGTTATTAATGGGGCAGTTTTCTGCAGTGGGCAGCTGCCAGGACCTGAGCACTCTGCCTCCTCAGCACTGGGACATGATATGTGGCTCCACTGCATCTACGCCTCTAGTTACCACCACATAATACTGAACCAGTCACTCTGTACTGTAGCTTTATGGTCAGGGTTTAGTCTTATTTTGAGCTGTTCTGAATCCTGTCCTGTAGTGAATACTGCAGAATGAATGTAACACAGTGTTTTTGTCTGCAGAAAATCCTAAACAGAAGGAGATTATGTCTGATGTCACTACACTCGCCAATATGTTCATCATTTTAGACTTTTAATAAGTGTTCTAGGGGACATACTGTTCTCTCATTTTTGTTTACACGTTTATTACTGATACAAAAGTACAATTAGTTTGTATATTTATTGCCAAATGGCACTCACAAACCTGAGTAGACTCTTCTTGGTGCATCTCAGGGACTCCCTCTGTGTGTTGATAATGGACAGACCAAACACAGCTGTCAGGAGGTTTAAATCTATAACAATTTGTAGAATTACACCACCAGAGCTCCAAATGTAATAATAACTACAAGCAAAGACAGGTCACGTTCTCTGACAGTGCCTGGATCAGGTGTGCGTAAAAATGTTTTTGTCGGACTGAGATCTGCGTGAACTTAAACATTAACTAAAAACGTTTTTTTTCATTTGAACAGTCCGAATTGAGTGTTGTAAATCACATACTGTACTGTTGCTTTGTGTCACTGCCTCGTGGGCGGAGGAGCCGTGGTCTTAAAACAGTGTTTCTCATTGGTGTTATCACAGGAGGGACATGTAATCTGGTCCCATCAGACTGTAGATGGGCGTGCAGCCTTGGAGAGCTGGAGGTCAGAGCTCGGGCTCCTGATGGACTACTATTGATTTAGCAGAACGTGGCGATACAGTTGCAGTCGCTCATCATTGATTTTGTGCAAATGCAGTAGTGAAGAGCAGCAGAATGAGAGCGCCGGGCCAGAGGGAGCTGCAGGTTATCTGCTCAAATATCCGGAAGTTTGTTTTTTCTTTGTGCTACTGACCTTCTCCGAGTCAAACAGATAACTATTAGATGTTTGTTGAGCTTCTGAAGTTGCTGATTGGGCAGCTCCTGCACAGCTTAGTCCCGCTATTTATTATTTCACAAATGTATTAAAATAATGTTTTTACCCTGACTGAGATAAACCACTTATAAAACATGTTCACATTAAAGCTTTGATTGCCCAAACGCTATTGAGCTTGACTCAATATTAATAATACAAATCCTTTGAAGTTTTCTTTTAATTTTCAATTGTAATTGTAATCTTCATTTTATGTAATTTAATGACAGAGCACAGTATTTGATTATGAGTATCTTCAAACATGGTAAGAGTGTCTTTTCTTTGATGGCCTCACATATTTCTGCTCTCCGCTCGTCCCTCCGGGCTTAGTCCACTGTAGTAATTGGCTCGGCAGCGTCTTGTATGTCGTCAGTGGCTCTATCTCTGTCAGACACATGAAAGGATTCAGCTACGGTACACCACGGCTCCGGGCTTCATCATTAAGGGGTTTTCAAGGTTAAAAAGTTCAGATTACATGCACTTTCTACCCCCAAATGTACCTGTCAAAAGGGAGATTCTTTTTCACATTCAGTTTTGGGGAAACTAGAGAAGATTTGCCCACCAGTTGGAACATGACCTGTGCATTTTGATATCTTTTTGACTTGTAGCTGGAAGGTTTTTGCCATTTTATATTAAGATTGAGATTTTTAGATCTAAACGTCTGGGTTAATATGGACCCAGATGTTTAACTTCTGTGAACAGTAGTTGTAGAAAATAGTTGCAGCCTCAATGGTTTGGTAATTGGTAATTTTTCCCGTTCTCTGCTATGCCCCTTTTATGTAGTGAAGTGGCTCACCGGTCAATGAGGCTGTATTAACACCTGACTCCAGTCCTTTCTGCTGTTTGTTCCTCTGTGTGGGGTCCCATGGGTGCCTCCTGAGCAGAGCAACATATCCTGTGATCAATAACAACATCCTAGAAGGCCAGAGGAGGCAGAGCAGGGGGAGCTGTCATTTACATACCTTCTTTTTATGGAAAGTCCCGGAGTCCAGTGCTCTCCAAGCTAAAAAGCAGTGGTTTATAACATTGAGCACTTACTACTTACAGCGCTACCTAATGTATGGCTCTATCTGTAAGACTATGTGGTTTGGAGCAGCTGGAGGAATCGGAGACGTTCCAAATATTATTGTTATTTTTTTATGTTTTAGAAAGCCCCAGTTCAACACTGTAGTCATTCAGGTTTGGATAATTTGAAGAAAATAAAGGTAATTTCTGCGTAAATTACTTTTTATATTTATCCATCCACAGATTTGCAATGCATTGTATGTTTAGAAAGGATTCTGTTCAGAGTGCTGACTGTGAAAGACTCCAGGAGCAATAACCTCTGAGAAAAGACTGAAATATGAACTGATAAACTAATTGTGTGTTTGTAGGGGTCTAAAAATTAAATAGCATTTGTGTTTTTGTTTTTTTTCGTCAATAAAAATACATGATATTTAGTTACTTAAATAATAGCAGTCTTCGCGATTTGATAAACTGTGGCAGAGATGACAGAAATAATTGTGTCTATTTTCTCTGTAATGTGTTGTCATACAGTGTTTCAATTGTCTATTAGGTTTAATGTGCAATGTCTTGTAATGTAAAGTTATGTCTTGTCTAGTAGAATGTGTTCGTGTTTTTACCTGCCTTATATGACAATGATGAAATTTAGCTATTGTGCTAACTCCTGCATATTTATGTTGAAGCTGCTGCTGATACATTGATTAATATGCACTTTCCTAATTCAAAAAATTGATAAATAAATACACTACAATATATTGTGCAGCCGTACTTCTGGTTTATTATACTGACAGCAAATAAACCCTTTTGGAGAAATATCCCTGCACTTCCCAGAGGAATATCGGACTCAAAATGTGAAATAAAACACATCTTTATTTGGTATTTTAGCTTGCACACATCTTTTATTTATTTTTCATTAGAGCTGGGTTTCGATTCAAATTTCAAGAATCGATTCGATTCCGATTTTTACGTTTCAAAATCAATTTTTTCCGATTCGATCCGATTTCGATCTGATTTCCGATTCGATCCGATTTCGATTCGATCCGGGGGTTAATGTTATTAAAAATGAAAAATGTATTTGAACCGTTTCCTTCACTTCATGACTGTGTAGAGAAGCAACATATTAAAACTAGTATTATATCAATATTAAACAGCACATCTTACAAGTATTGGTAGTTACTGATGGCTGGAAGACTGATGAAAAGGTCAATCTACCTTCAAGAAAGAGAATTCAGGACAATAAATGGAGGACATCATTGAGGTGACTACATCTGCACTGGGACACTAACCAGTGCATTATTATTATGCTTGAAAATAATTAAGAATTCACCCAAAAGCAGTTGCTACCAAAAGCATTTTTATTTTAAAACTGCTCACACACTGCCAGTACTGAAACTGGAAGTATAAAATGTAAACGTTGAGCATTTTCCCTATTTTTTATTTTTTTTTACAATTTAAAAAAAATAAAAAATAAATGTATTAAAAAAAAAAAACAATCTTTGGACGTACGAATCGATAATCGGTCATTAATATGCAAATCGATTAAAAATCTGAAAATCGATTTTTTCAACCCAGCTCTATTTTTCCTTATGTACCAAGGGACGTATTCTAACATAGATCTCTCTTTCTTTCTCTTTCCAGGCCCTTGTGATGAACGAGGTGAACGGGCCGAGTCTGTCTGAGCCTCAGCCACAGATCGCCATGTACTGCGGCCGCGTGCTCCTCTATATGAACACTCTGACAGGGCAGTGGGAGCCCGACCCACAGGGGCGCCAGGGCTGCTTCACCGAACACAGCCAAGTCCTGTCCTACTGCCAGGAGGTTTGTTAGCGCGGCCCATAAGACAAGCATGTCACAACGCAGACATTTCCCATCACATTCATTAGGCAAGGCTTGGAAAGTTTATTTGTAGAGCACGATTCAAGGCAATTCAAAGTGCTTCACACAGCAGGAGAAAATGCATTAAAATACCGAAATCGCAAAACGGTTTAAGAGAAGAGTACGAATTAAACCCTTTCAGTCAGTTTTTAGCTCAGATTTGGACATTGTCAGCGTAGAAGCCTGTCTCACATCTTTGGGAAAACTGCACTGAATCAGACAGTAGGGATGAGACCAGACACAATTATCACAAGATGAGACGAGACTTGGGTCCACGAGGCAAGATTTTGACATAATAGGCATTAAATAAATTGTGCGGTTCAGTTGAAAGATTTTCACCCTCAAATGTATTTATTATAGTTTTTATTTTTGCTCTTTTTATTGAATGGCTTTTTGGAACTTAGGCTTCTTAAAACGTGACTCACCAGCACTTAACCTTTACTTTGTCTATGTCAAATGTAGGGATGTCACAATATCAAACTCCAGTGTTATGAATATTGCGAGAATAAACGCCCAGATTTAACAATTAGTATGCACTGTCCCTGAAATAAATAAACGGTTATTCACGATTACTGAGATCATGGCACCTAACTGTGAAATCTTTTATTTTTCATGTTCACTATCCCTCAACTTTGTGACAAGCTTGACAAAATCTAACATTCTGAATGACAAAGTTTATGTTCTATAAAATGCTACTTCTAAAAATATCCCGTGAGATATTTCAGACTTTTTCAATAAAAATAACATAACCATATACCATAATAAGTCAGCTAAAAAAAATCCTACTTTATGTCCAAAATATGTGTAACATTAACAAATGTGGTTGGAACTAATAAAAAAAACTCATCATTGACTCATTTCTGGTCATTAAAACAAAATATAAATAGTCTATATGATTCTGTCATTTAAAACACTTGCATCAGGACTATTTTCCATTTCTGACTAACTACAGATTGGTTATACACAATACACTAATAATTTATAATAAATAATTATAATATTTATTTATTTACGTTTTCAACAGTACCGCCATTTTTCCTGTACTCTGTGTTCCTGTGAAAATAATTGCATGAATAATAGAGCTATGATGAAAGGATTCTTGCTCCCTCTGCTGGCCAAACCGTGCACATCATCCAGCAGTGACATTGATAACCTCCATAGAGTGTAATAGGATTAACTGCGACATTATGGTCTGCAAAGGCTTTCAGACAAAGTCCTTCAATTTAGCTCTACTTTTGTAAAGGAAAGCCATCTTTAGACTCCAGATCAGTTTCTTTATACCACATTATTATGGGTTTGTGCTTCCATTTTGACCTGGATATGAAATGAAAGCAGCACAACTTGAAGCTAACATATATTCTTAGCTTCAATAATGTTTTATTCAGTGTCAAAGATAAAATGTTGCATGCCTTTTTCCCTATTTGCCACGGAAGACTGGCTGTATGCCCTTGTGTGCACTGCTAAAAGCAATATCTGCAGGAGTTAAAATGACTCTCATTCAGAATATTTACCTGTATTGAGTAGTATTGGCTGGTATTGATCTGATCATTTTAGAGTATAATCTTTGCATTGACTATTCATTTCTTGTTGTATTAGGGTTGTCAAAATTATTGAAAATCTGATACTAATTATCAATTATTAATAATAAAACTAGTATTGAAACTGATTTGAAAAAGTATGAATACTTAATAATAACATAAACAAGAGATAATTTGACTATTACTGAACAGTTTTAGAATAATCTTGAGCTTTATCATCACTTGTATAAAACCACATGGAAACATTAACAAAGAAGTATTATTTTGTGGTAGAAATGACATGTTACTGTTTAAAAAAAACTTTTTTATAGTCTTCAACTGTCTATTTGTACTCTCCTAATGCAGTCGACTGCTGTGTCGTGAGTTCAAATCCCAGCTCTGATCATTTACTGCATGCCCTCCCTTCTCTCTCATCCCCCATTTCTCACTCATCTGTCCTGTCTAATAAAACCTCCTTTTAAAGGAAAAATAGATGTCTTAAAACGCCAAAACAAATCTACTCAAAACAAGATATTCTGAATCCAGTTCACTTAGATATCTTGTTTTTGCAGTGCACTACTTCTATATTACCTTGTGACTTTCTGATAACCTCCTCTGCTCGACCCTCTGACCTTTTGTTCTGTCCCTGTTGCTGTTTCTCCATTCTTTGCATGGACCTCCAGATGTACCCCAATCTTCAAATTTCCCACGCCGAGGAGGCAAACAAACCTGTCACCATCCCACAGTGGTGTAAGAAAGGCTGGGGCCACTGTCAGAACCGAGCCCCCATAGTGGTGCCTTACCGCTGCATGGGTAAGACAACACTCTACACACTAAAGCAAATGTCATCAAAGAAAGTACTTTATGGAAGACATTACAATCCTAAATAAGATGATAATAAGTGAAGAAGTGCTTGAATTAAGTAGCATTTATCTTGATTTGTGGATATTGTAACTGACTTAAAACAAGATTAAACAAGATTTGACAAAAGAAACTCAAATGTAACAAAAAATTCTGAGTAACTATTTTTTATGTGCATGATCTATCGTACTCAAAAGGTGAAAGATTAAGGAAAATTACTGTCGTAATTGGATATTCAGTTAGACCCACTATCAGCCGCTGTTGCTGTGGGAACTGGGTGGTTCCTCTGGCTAAATAGGGACTGAGGGACTATACTTTATTTGCAAAAACGCCATGTCATGCTTTACTTTAAATAAGAAATAGAAGTGCAATTTTTTTCTCTTGAAATCTAAAACAAGTACTTGTTCCATTGGCAATTGTAATTTATTACAAATATCCTCAAATTAAGATGATCACATTATCTTATTTATGATTGAAGATTTTCCAATTCCAATATTTAAGTGCAATTTTGCGGTTAGTGTGTTATTTTTTCAGGGGGGTGGTTGTAGACATAAATAGGCTTGGTTAATTTTTTTATTAATAATACATATTTTGATATAATTTACGTATAGTTTAAATGTGTTCTGGTTGGAGATCCACCAGAGTATGTTATCATCAGGTGTTTTTATTACAAAAACAAATCAACTGAAAAAACAGATTGATGTGTGCATCACTCTGACTTGAGTTTTACACAATATTAATCTGGACAAACGCTCGCCGAAGTAGTTGTAAAAAAGTTGTAACATGTTGAATATTTTAATCTGATTGACCCGCTTGTCCTCAAACACACGCAGCGCTTCTGTGTGCATCTTTTTTTAAAACAAAATTAATCTGCTAAAATAGGCCAAAGTACGTCTGTCTTCTTCGTCATGTCTGTTTAGGTTTGTCCTTTTGACTTCCGCTCAAACTACAATCTGTGATTGGTCAGGCCCACAGCAGCCAGGCTCAAACTGAACAGCACGACCAGATGGATTCTCAAGAGTTTGTGAAACAAATAACACAAGAATTAATCTGGCGTGAGCCAGATTACTACTCTTGCCAAACTTGATTTTTTTTCTGCTTTTTGCTTGTGACGAATTCAAAACTATTGGCATGCTTGGGGGAAAAAATTAAAAGTTTTGGTAATTCACATTGATCTATCGCTATTTTCTTTGTTAAATTCAAGGTCAATCTTATGCACAAAACACATCACTTATTTAATAGTGCCATTATTGCTCTAGTGCCATTATTTTCTATGGCTGCTCATCAATTGCATGTCCTAGTTTTAATTGTAAAAGAGCTCTGTTGTCCTGGACAGTTCAGCGGTGACAGACTGACAGACGTGAAGCATCACAGTGAATCATTACAAAACAATGCTTCAGCACAAGCATTTAACCGGCTGCATAACCACATTGTCTGTGTCGGAGCAAAAGGAATATTTGTTCTCTGAGTCGACAGTCCAAAAACATCCATGAAATTGACCATGCATTATTGTACATTATCCCTGTATTTGATTAAATGAAAGGATATTTTAGCAGGTGTCCACATTTAGCCACTAGAGGGACCAATAAGACAACTATGTACTGTGATTAGAGCCACTTCTCTTTTTGAATGACTTTTACCTGTGGTCTTCTATAAAGAGACAATAATAAAATAACTTTATCTGCAAAACATAAAATAAGCCAATATGTTGGATGAATTGTGATTACTCTCATGGATTCATCAAGTTTGTATCTTGAGTACCGGTATAAAAAACAATAATGAATAGCTCATCCAATCCATCAGAAACATGCTACATTGTGCTTGTTCATGTCTTGGTTGAGGTTCAGTTATTGAACCATGGGAATGGACTATAAAATTAACCACAAAATGAATACCACATTTAAAGGTTTAAACAATGATGCTGCAAGTTTGTTCAATTTACATGTTCAGTCTTCACGTTTTTTTAAATTATAGATAATATTATAATTGTTTTTTATAATCTACAAAATAACACATGCAATTATTATATCTTTTTTAATATACATATCTCCCACCTCTATCTTACGTCCATTATTTTCTAAAACACATTCTAGTGTTATATCCTAAACATTCTTGATTGAAGTCTTTTCCCTTGTACTTGGTATAGCTTTATCACCTCGGCTGTGTGTTTGTCTGCAGGAGGAGAATACGTGAGCGAGGCCCTGTTGGTTCCTGACCGCTGCCGCTTCCTGCACAAAGAGCAGATGGACATTTGTGAGAGCTACGTCTACTGGCACAACATCGCCAAAGAGGTGAGCGAGAGCAGAAAGTAAAGAGTATCAGCTAAATACCTCCTTTTCCATAATAATAGTCCCAGAGGGAGATAGTCATGGTGGCTCATGGTTCAGACTCTGGTCCTCTGAAGGTCCAGGGTTTGACTCTTGAACCTTAATGTTCTCCCCATGTCTGTGTGGGTCCTTCTGGGTAGCACTGACCCTGCACACAGAAATAACCCAGAAATAATCCTCAGTCTAATGCAACAATGTGCACTTTTGTGTACAGTTATGTGTACAGGAGGGATGTCACAGTCACAATAGCACATTTTTGTATCGCAATTATTGTGAGAAAAGGCAATTAAGAAAACGTTAATGTGGTTGAAAACACCGGATCAAAAAGCACATTTTACTTTTTGAGTATAGATTAAATCAAAATGATTTGTTTTTCTTTTAAAATTGTCATTAGTCTTGAGTTCTTACAACTTTGAATAATCATAATAAAGAATATATTTACATAGATCAGTTTCAATAGCAGATGGCACTGGACTAAATCTAAAACTTATGTGACTGTACTGGTGTATATATGCTCAGAGTGGCTATTCAACTGTCACTCCTTGCTACTGTGGATTTAAAATGTGCTGCTGTGTGTCCCAGGCCTGCACGGCGGACAATCTGGAGCTGCACAGCTACGGCATGCTGCTCCCATGTGGCGACCACTTCAGAGGAGTGGAGTATGTGTGCTGCCCGGGCCGGAGCACCTCCAACAAACTGGAGCTGGAGACTGGAGAAACCCACGCTCTGCCTGAGATCATCACGTCACAGAGCGGAGGAAGAGTCAACCCTGGGTAACTCACCTTCATTTTGCAGTGTATCTAGACTTGAAACAGAAAATCTGCTCTAATAGGTAGTGTTTATTGTTGCTACAGGCCTTTTCTGTGAGGACAAAACAATAGCAAAGTGTTTGTTTTTGAATTCTACAATGTGATTATGTAACTCTCTCGGATTGGGAACATGAGCCAGTGTTACAAAAGGCAAATCATTTATTTGAATCTCTAACCATGTCCATTATCCTTTTTTCATCATTTGAACCAACACCACAACCACTACAGATTAACAATAAGCCTATTCTTCCCTCATTGTAGCATTACATTAAAAAAATGTGCACTGTTGCCATAGCAATAAACAATTCAAAACAAAATGATATGCCTTTTGAATGATGAAAACGTTTTCTAAGATAATATAAATATTAACATATATATTAATAATCAAATCAAACTTTGTCTTCATTAGCGTCAAAGTCCCCGCTCCAAGCCCCTCTCCGGACCCCGACCGGGAAGAAGAGGAGGATGAAGTGGTGGAGGAGGAAGAGCAGGAGGAGGAGGAAGAAGAGGTGGAGGATGATGAAGATGTGGACGACAATGAAGAGGAGGAGGTGGTGGAAGAAGAGGAGGAGGAGGAGGAGGAGGAGGGAGCAGTCAAGGACCCAGAGGATTACGAGTACCCCATCGACTCAGGTCCGTACCAGACGTCCGACTATCAGGAGTTTATCTACAGTGAAAAAAGCCCCAAAGTCACTGCACCAGGGCCTCTGTCTCTGTGGGTCACCACCATGTGCAGTGACAGTCCTGTACAAGCAAGAGAATATATAGTACTTTAGGGGTACACGCCAGAATAATGATCATTTGACACGTTTATTACAAGACAAGAAGCAGAGAGTTCAGTTTGATGAAGATTATGCGGAGACAATTTAATCTCTGTTGGCCTCCTGTTAATGGAAGTGACACGCCAATGTCCAATATAATTATAGCAAATCTCCTCCTGTCCCAAAGTGCAAGTTCTAAACGCTATACAAATATACTGTACAAGGTAAAATAAATTAAATGCGATCACAATTATGGATAAAAGACATAATTGACATATCTGACATTTAACAGTTTACTACTTGCTCCTCGTATTTTTGTCGCCTTCAGTGGTTTGTCCAGTGTCAGCCCATTTGTCTGTCTGCCAAACCAAGTGATCTACCCCTTTCCACCTCTAAGGTTATCTAAGGTTCATCTGAGACGTCACACGCACATTTCAGTAGAACAGCTTAGCCCACCACCATCTGATGAAGATAAATAACTTTACTTCACACACAGAAGTTCACAAATACGTCTGTGAGCAGCTTATATTATATTTTTTGTGTTACTTTGTTGAAAAAAACTTTAGGATTGGCTTTTAGAGATGGGAGATAGTGACAGAACTGAAAACTATCTCAATTGAGGGTACAGTATAAGACAAATGTGACTGTACACTGCACACGCTTGTTGGATGGACTATAGCATATGTCAAATCCTTTTTTAAACCATAAACTATACATTAAAATTTAGCATATCTTCAAAACCAGATTGATAATATTGCCTATAATTCAATATATTGGCCACTTCTATTGGCTAGTCTCCCAGACACACGTTCCAAGTTGAAAGTGTGTTGTTCAGAAACATTAATGACAGCCGTCTGCTTGCGTGAGAGTAATGTTGTTGTTTTTGTGTGTGCAGTGACAACCCCGAGGCCCACGGATGGAGTTGACGTGTACTTTGAAAAGCCTGTGGATGAGACGGAGCATGCTAACTTTCTGCGCGCTAAGACTGACCTAGAGGAGCGAAGAATGAAGAGCATCAATGAGGTGGGCTCAGATCTGTAACAGCGCCGTGCCTGACTGGTCTCAGACTTGACAGTCCATTCATCCAGCTGCTACAAGAGCTACACTTTGACTCTCCTCAAATCTAATTTTCTGTACGACATTGCCACAGGCCTGTACATGGCGCAGTCGGAGAAGCAGATAAAATGGTTCACATATCTCCATAAGTGTCACACGAGGGCTACGAGGCATGACTTAAAGTTCACTGTTGTTCAGGAGATCGTATTTCAAGAAATATCGGGTTAGAATTATCTAATAAATTGCAATTGTGTTTTTAGATTATGAAAGAATGGGCTGAGGCAGACAACCAGTCAAAGAACCTCCCAAAGTCAGAGAGACAGGACCTGAATGAGGTAAGGTTGCCTCTGTCACGTGATACCCTGTTTACTAGAGGTATTCTGTATACATATTTGTAATTGCGTGATTTCCTGTAGTCTCGTGGTTTTCTCAGTGTACTTTGGGTACTGATACTTTGTCACATCATAGAGATACTTTAAGGAATAATAGGATTTTTGGCACCAAATCTGAGTCTCATTTCCTCGTGGCGTGGACAGCTGAGTAGTTCTCCCACATGTCAATCATTCCCTGTGTCCTACTGCACACCTGCAGCCTCATTCCCAGGAAACCATCACGTTTCCCTGGCTGCGCATGCGTGGTTTATATGCCAGTGTGTGTTTAGCAAAGCGAGCAGCGAGTTTCTTCAGTGTACAGTACAAAAATGGCCGAGGGACGACAGAGAAAGACTGTTCAAGCTCAGAAGAGATGGAAATCTGCGGAGACAGGAGATGCAATGCATCCGTCGCGCTGTGCGCATGCGCATTTTTTTTAAAAAAAAAGGGATAAACAGTCGCTAGAGTTCTCAAATTGTCGAAAAATCCTCAATTATTCCTTTAAAGCTTTTTACCAGCGCCACGCCCCCCTTTTGTTCGACTAATTGAAGTACAAGCCATCTCTCTATTTGACCAAGAATGTCTTTAGTCAACTACAGCCCTTGTGAACAGTAATGTTATTTTGAAATGTAATGAATTAGTTGAATCGTTTCACTTTTGGTTTCCCCTCAGCACTTCCAGTCAGTGCTGCAGACATTGGAGGAGCAGGTTGCTGGAGAGAGGCAGAGACTTGTAGAAACGCATCTCGCTCGTGTTGAAGCTATTTTAAACAACAACCGCCGTTTGGCCCTGGAGAACTACCTAACAGCCGTGCAGTCGAAACCCCCTCAGGTACAATAACAATACAGATTCTTGTGGTATTTAAAGATGCTCTATGTAACATTTCCGGTGGGTGATTCTGCGACCTGCTTGTCCCCTTTGAGAGTCTTGCTTTGCCTTGAATGAATTAATGCATTTCTTTTAAAATATCAATCTTGCATTTGTTGTTCAGTTACTGATGTTTCTACTTTTAAAAATACCTTGAGAAGTATTCTTACTGTGAGTAGGGTCACCTCAATGTGTAATTTGGCCGGGCAGCGTCATCTGCTTGTCTCCATGGTGGTACTGTAGATAAGTTTAATGACGTACCGTGGAACAGTCCAGGCAAAGCAGTGACATCTCCATGGTGGACGCTCCATCAGAAAAGTTAAGATAAGATAAGATAAGATATTCCTTTATTGTCCCACATGGGGAAATTTCATTGGTGCAACGCAGGTAGATACAGAGGTAGATACAGAAGAACAGGTTATAGGGCATCTTTAATGTACCATTGTATGTATTGTTCATGTTTTTTTCTTTTTGTCCCGCAGCCGGAGCGCGTTCTGCAGGCTCTGAAGCGCTACATTGCAGCAGAGCAGAAGGACCGCAGACACACGCTCAGGCACTACCGCCATATTGTGGCTGTGGACCCTCAGAAGGCAGAACAGATGAAGTTTCAGGTTAGCCCTAACATCTGATAAATACATGTACATGTAATAAAATGTACCTAGATTTGTAAGAAGATAAGTGATACATTTCACTCTTGTTAAACACCTGTGAACATATAATAAAGTGTAGAGAGCAGGTTCCATGTGTGCATGAATGAAACATATGCACATACAAGCAAATATTTATGTTCAGCTTCCTGTTTATGAGGCTATCCTGTGATATCTTGAGCACTTTTGCCCATGGTATAATATTTCATTTTCATCACTCTGAAACCAATGGATATACAGTATTCTGTTGGTATTACAAGGAGTAACATCCTAAATGGCACAGGTGGTGACATTTGGGGGAACTTGGTACAGGACAGTTTAGTTTATAGTTTAGTCTTTTGACAACTAAAGCATATCTCAAAAATGGATTTTAGTCTAGGACAAAGGGTACAAATTACTGATTGATGGTTATTTTTTGTGTTCATTTAAATCCAAATTTGTAAAGGACAAACCAAATTTGCATAAAGAATGAAAGCTTAAGCAAGCATTTTCGTTTTTCTTGAAAATTGACTCATCATTTGCCCCAGTTTTGTAATACGTGGTCAAACTTTTGCACAGGTCTACACTCACCTCCATGTCATTGAAGAGAGGATGAATCAGAGCCTTGCACTGCTGTACAAAGACCCCACACTGGTCAAAGAACTACACAGTGACATCCGTAAGTACCATTACTCACTCTCATATGAGTGTAAATGTTCTCAAAAACATTGAGTCATCAAAGATTCAAGCCCACAGCACACATTTTTAACATAGGAACAAACACGGGTTTGTGTGAGGATTTCAAGACATATTTTTTAATGATAACACTGTATATCATCTATTTTCATTGAAAACAGTGAATGAAATGATGTCAAATAACACAAAAACATTTCTCAGATCTTAATTTGCTTTGATTTTAAAATGTTTTCCGTTTGAAATTTCCTTTCCCAGTGGGGGTCCTGGGTTTGTGGCATGGTTTTTTTGGGCGGTCCAGGCTTGAAATGTTTGAGAACGCCCAACCTAAATAATTAAACCAGTGCTAATGAATGGTTCATAGGTGTTTGATAGATGTTTGCCTTCTTGACTCTACAGAGGAGCTGGTAAAGGCTGAGTTAGGGGACATCAGTGAGCTCATGACCACTTCTTTCTCTGAGACTCGCACCACTGAAGAGCTGCTCCCGGCCGAGAGTGAAGAGGTGAAGGACGACGAGGCAGAGGAGGAGGCCGCGTTCCAAAACAGGCCCTATCCCCCACGCATAGGTACAGACACTTCAACCAGCAGTGTTTACGATGTGAAATCAGTGCTATTCTAACTGTTTTTGTCTATTTACAGACCTGCAGTCTAATAAGAAAGGTAAGCTGTTATTAGTGTCATTGCTTTATTGTTAATGTACATTTAGAGGTGGGCAAATCATTTCACTCACCAATGAAATGGTACAATTTCCCCAAAAAATTTCTACCCATGACTAAATGTGGTCCTTTGTGTGCAGTAGATGAATATGACGACAGCACATCTGAGAGAGGCACTAACTACGAGTATGAAGAAAAGGTAGAGGCAGATTCTGAACTTTTCATCTTTTTTGAAGTTAAATATAGTAGAAGTCTTATGTCTCTGTTGTTTTTTCAGCGCAACACCTCTGCTGAACTCAAGCTCCTCGACTCCAAGCCTCCAGAGATCGAGAGAGATGAACTGGTGAGACTGAATCATTTGCAGACATTTAAAAACATGCATAGTTCTCCTAAAGTGCACTGCGTAACGTTTGTGGTACGATGTCACTGTCTCCATGGCGATGTTACTGCTTTGACAGTAATGTCCCACACACAGTCTGACATTTAACCTGTTCGTCTCGCTTTTATTGAATTTCAAGGTGTTTTTTTGGCTGAAAAATACCTTGACCATTCTTAGTGTGAGCGAGGTCGTCTCTCCATAGATCTGACTTGTAACTTTGCCTGGTACTTATTGTACCTTTTAAATAGTGTGTGGGGCTACTGAAGAGAAACTGTCTCCTAATGTACCAGACAAGTGCACACTCCACCCCTTGATACGGGACGCCATAGTTTAGGTTAACTAGTGCCCATTAAAAAGAGAATTTGCTTAAAAATAAATTTAAAAAGTGCAGAATTAATACTTCTCTGAAAGTTAATCCTCTCTTTCGCTTCCTTTTGATTGGTTTCTAAATGTTAAAGTGATGATGCAATATATAGAAGTGTTTCAACATGATCTGCCGGCTGATATTTACACATAAGTAGTGTGTCTGATATGTTTTCTCTTCACCCTTCACAGCAGCCCGATGCCCTGGAGACATTTAACCGTGGGGCGATGGTGGGGCTGCTCGTCGTAGCTGTAGCCATCGCCATGGTGATGGTGATCAGTCTTCTTCTGGTTCGCAGGAAGCCGTACGGCACCATCAGCCACGGCATCGTTGAGGTGCGACTTTCAGATGGTTTACTGGACATCGTGTCACCGAACTGAAATGAATTCACAGTGTAATCGTCAATCAATAGAGATCTTCAAATACATGAAAACAATACTGAAGATGAGATTAGACGAGAGAAGATAAGAGTTAATTATTAGTTAATATTATAATTCGTCCCACAATGGGGAAAATGTTGCAACAGACAATTCCCTAATATATATAATTTTGCTTAAATCTAATGATGTTATTACCTGTAAACATGCTGAATCTCATCTCACCATGTGTGCTCTGTAGGACATAGAATAGGACAAACAAAATGTAAATATTTAGAAAAGGTTTTATATTTGAATTGTTCAGTTAATAAATATTCCAAGCACATATATTTTTACTGATATGATTATATTGATTATTTACTACTAAATTATATTTTAGGATATACTGGATTTACATCAAACTTAAACCAAATGTATTATTATATTTGAAATTAAAATTGTTTTCTGAATCTACTGTATAATGTTAGCTTATATGAGTTTCCCAATTAATAGAATTACTAACATACTTGAATATAGATAAAATACATTAGACTTAACTGTTCAACGTACAAATAGATTATTAAATGTTTATTCTTAGTCATGCAAGAGTCAGAGCCTTCACAATGGCTTCATGTGCTTTCTAAATGTGTGTGTGACATTTAGCCTCTGATACTATGTGATGATTTTCCGCCTCAGGTCGACCCCATGCTCACACCAGAGGAGAGACAGCTCAACAAAATGCAAAACCACGGCTACGAAAACCCCACGTACAAATTCTTTGAGCAGATGAACTGAAGAGGTATCAATGACTGAGGCTACGACGAGACGTGGCCAAAACGCCCCCTACGTTCAGGTGGTGTTCGGACCACTCTCTGTGATTGACGGCAACTTAAAGTAACTGCTTAGAGTCTGGGCTGCGACCCAAACCCATTGTAAATGACCAACAAACTCATCTATATCCAAATGTGAATATTACCAAACCCTCATCACCTATTGTCATGATAAAGTCCATTCTCCTTTCCATAGCGTGCCACTTCATTTCATACACCCCAGAAACAAGGGAAGGGCAATAAATCGGTCGAAATATCAAGATATTGGATAGTTTCCCAGTTATTGATATTGGCTGATATAGTAAATTTAGCTGATATTTGGCACCGATATTTTTCTAAGCTGTCTCTGTGTACCTATGTGTCCTCAGTGCATTGGATTGTCTTTTTTGAACAGACTAATTAGTAAAAAATTAAGCAATCAGGTCCTTTGTCGGCACAATCATGCAACATATTAATTTATATCTCAACCAAATACATGTTGTCATTATTTCAGCAAAAGTGAGACAATAATTTGTGAATTTTACTGTAACTTAACATACAACTGTGGGCCTTGCTATGGATTTTAAAACCTTAACATTGGTACCTGCGAATATCTTTTATTGGTCACAGCAGCAAGAGAAATATCAGGAGCCCATATCGGACCTTCCCTCCCCAAGACATCTGTCTATCAAAACCAAATCACTCCGGTGGCATGACTTGATCAATTGTTCTCTGCAATCTGAAGTTGAGTGCTGCATTATGCTTTATAGTATTTATTTTTAGTAGTAATATCTTTGTTCAATCGTTCCACGGCGAGATATAGACCTATTTATCAATGTAGATGAGTGCAAGTTCGATCCTGCTGTCAAAGTCAATCAGTGGAGGTTATGTATATGTTTTAACTATCATTTCCCTCCATTGGAAAATACTGTAAAATTGGGACACTGCGAATGGAGATATTTACTTTTAATGTGTGAGGTGTTTATGGTCACTGGCTTTAATTGAGTACACTGTAGTTTAACTATGTGTCGGCAGTGCGAAAAGCCCTCATAAAAAAAGACTACTTATGCGTTGGTGACGTTTTGATTGCTACCTAAAGACCTGTATTCAAGCAGACGTCTGTTTTAATTTAACAGAAGCATGACAACTCGGTGTATGATGCTGCCGTATTTATTTGTGTTGTTCCTATCCTAGCTTTTAACGAGTTCGGGAAAATTGTCACGGTTTTCAAATGGACACTGTAAATACCGTAAGATACTACTAATAGTTGTAGACATTTCTGTTCTTAATTTGCAGTGGTGTGACAAGACATTAAAAAAAAAAAAATTGTGCATTGTGCTGTTATGAAGAGGAGAAACATTTTCCTAACATGGCTGATTGAAAACGGACTGTTGTAAAAACCAGCACAAAACGACGACACAGTTACTGCTTTCTGAATGTATTTGAGGTTTAGAAACTCCATCTTCTTTTCAGTGATCTATCGTTGACCCTAGTTACTATCCAAACCGCTTCCCCAGTAGCAGCCTCTCCATTCTTTTAATTACACTGGGGCATTTAGCAGCAGTGGCTTTTGGGTAATTGGCAGAGGAGGACAAGGTCATACATACACGACTCTACTTTGAATGTTCGCACTGTAAAACAAATTCGATTGCTCTCGTAAGGGGCTCATTGTAATTTGTCACAATCTTGTCAAGCAGCTAAGAGGGAGTCCTCCTTTCTTTGGGTAATCTTTTAGCTTTTGTGCAGTAGGACTTTATGACAATTGAGTCTCTTGATATATACTCGGATCACGGCATAATACGGTAACCCACTCACACAAAGACAAAGAGATTGACGCAGATAACAGATGCGAGATGTAATAGATAGCGAATGAACATGTAGTACTTCTATGTGTTTTAGCAGGAAATATGAAAGGGACTGGGGTTTTTTTCTGGTCTGCAGCAACGATCAGTGGTAAACAGCAACGACGAGTGTAGTTCGTGACAGATGCGCAGTTGCAGACGAAGTTGGCGTATGTTGTGCATCGACGTTGCAAAAGAGTGGAGAGGCGACAGAGTTACACCTGATCTAAATTCACACATTCAAGGGATGTTTGTACCATGTCCTGTTGCATTTTCTCTCCGTTTATCATCCTCATCCATTTTGTATTTCTCTCGTAAAAAGGCAGGTGGAAGGTGCATCACAACGCTCAAAGAAAGAGTCACTCACTCAGTGTATAAATTGTAAAGCTAGTGAAAGAAAACCTGTATGTTCACGGTTTACGTCCATGATCTTGTACTACTGAAATCATAGAGGAGAATAAGCTTGCCTGTGTTTCCCCAAAACACTAAAAGGTTTCCTACCAGCATTTAACAGACATAAAGAGGTGTGTACTGTAGTTACCAGACCACTATTGTATGTCTCTTGAGTAAATCTTGGCCCTTTTAAATCCCTAATCAACTAAAAACGAAATATTAACCAGGATTTTAATTGCTGCATTAATGCCTTTTTCAATGATGTGTTTTGGATGTATTTTTTTCTGTATTTTTTATTTGTATGTAATAATCATTTTTTTTGGGTCATATTTTCACATATAGTGCAATTTTAGAAACTTGCGTAATTGACATGTTTGATGATGCAAATTTACTGTGTGGTATATAAGGCCTAATTGACAAGATTTGGCACTAAGCACAACCAAATTTGTCCATTTGTGTTCATGTGGTTCACTTTTAACAACACTGTCTGATTTCAAATATATACTGCTTTAGACGTAGAAGCATCGGTGGTATCATGAGAAGAACTGATTTTGTTTTTATTAAGATTAAAAAAGGGACAGACAGATATTCTAATTTGGTAAAATGTTCTCTGTTGTGTACCTGTATTTGCAAGCAATCGGAAGTATAATACTGGTCAAGCTAATTAATAGTAATAAAATAGATGACCCATTAGACATCGTGTGTGTCGTTATTTACCACTTTACACTGTTCATCTCTGTGTGGTTCTCTTTAGCGCATGGAAGGTTTTCGTGTTCTTCTGATTTGATAGTTTGATGGGATGATACACGTGGTAATTATTTCTCTTCGTTTTACACCAGTCTAGTGGCAGTTTGTAAAGGGGAAAAGTAACCTGGAGTTTTAAAAAGGAGTCTCCCTATGTCATCAATACACAATCAAAATACAGCAACAATTTACGCACATTTTTCTGGCAGTTTATACATTAATTTAAGGACTTGAAAATGAAGAATAACTGCAAAGGTTCGGACGGTAATAGTTATAGAATGACCTCCTGCCCATGTCCAACCAGGCAGTCATATTAAAAACATCACTGAATGGTCAAACTAAGGACAACAAGGCGAGTTTTTTGTGAAATCTTAATAAAATATTGACGTTTTAGTAAAGTCGGTGGTCATGTGCACGTCAATTTCCCCTTGATTGTTTAGAGCAATTGTGCTTTAGTCCTGGTTTGGTTCTGTGAAAGCAGCACAGCCCCGATCAGGACCTGAGGGTGGCATCCAGATATTTTCTTTGGTGGTACCAGGTGTGAAAGGTTTGAGAGCCGCTGAGAGAATGAAACCTCGACAGTTTGAAAAGGGGGTGAGACGGGGAAACTCTTCTGCTTACTCACAGTGGAAAGTCAACTTTTTTATTTCCAAGATTTCCCCACAAGAATACTTTGGAAATAGAAACTTATTGTTTTAGAGGTGTTAATTTTGTACTTTTCCTACTTAATGCTAATTGTGTTACTAATATGTAATCCTTCTTGGTAGCTTATGAAATAAAGACAAAACATTGAAGCAAAATTGAATAAATCATTATCAGTGAATGATTCATAAAACCAGACTAATGTTTTGTGTGAGTAGAACATAGTAATGACCTGGGCTCATTCTGGCTGAATATCAGTCTACATTTGACGTGGTTTTGACACAGTTCTCAGCAGAAATCAGTCAGTCTCCTCCTCGCCAGAAATTACTGAGAAGCTCTGAGCCCTGCCTCAGGCCAAACTAAGGTTCACTTGTTCCAGACCACAGGAGTGCCGGGTAGTCCTCCTTACCCTTTTACTGTGAAGTGGCTGTACAGTGAAGCCTACAGAGCACATAGTCATTCTGATAGTGGTTCCTCTTAAGTCTGTTGCTCACTCACCACTGTGGTATTATCACAGTCTCACATTGCACATTGCACAGTGTGGATCAGTAGCACTTTGATTCATTCAACAAAACAACAATATGAAACTTCTTTGTTTGCAGACTTTAAAGTCTTTTTTTTGTATGACAAACCTCACTGCGTGCGACAGGCCTATTTAAATATGTGTTGGCTTCATTCTTTGGTAGTGTGTGTAGGTGCTTGATTACATATTAATATGGAGCATCTTTACCATCAGTAGAGACACGGTGAGTAAGCTCAGTTCAGGGGGGTCAGACACCGCTCTGTGCAGGGGCAGGTGCACTACACATATTACTGGTAGATGCTGCAGTCTCCTTCCATGTAACACCACATGACATTTAGAGCTGCTGTCATGGTGATAGTTTGGAGAGGAAATATGAGCTCAGTCCAAGGTTTGACTTCTTCATTGCAACAACATCAATGCACAATGAAAAGATGTGTTGCAACTTGTGTGATAGAAGTGTGAAAACAAAGTGCGCTTTTGACCACCGATGAAGTCCGTCAAAAAATATTCAGTTATAAATAAGTGTGATTCATACTGAGTCTGTATAATAATCACACACCTTAATAAAGAATAGTGAAAGATTTTTAAGTCTTAGTCAAGATATGTTGCGTCTTGTCCAGGAGACTCAGGTATAGCACAAAAATATTGCTCTTGTTTTCATTTTGATGTGAAGGTACAAAAACCTTTCATATATATATATATATATATATATATATATATATATATATATATATATATATATATATATTATTATTATTATTATTTTTTTTTTTTTCAGATTTCATAATAATATGAAAGATCCACCTTTGCCCAAAGTGCATGTTCTAACACAGTTGTGATCTGCCTGCAACAAACCACAAATACTGTTCTTCTGGAGTCAGAACTGAAATGCAAATGTACATTTGCTCCAAAGTGCATCTTACACAGTCCGACATGCTGGATTAGTTGTGTTTGCAAATACTGAATGGCATTTATTGATGGTGAGTAGTATGTCTGAATATTGTAGGTTAGTAGCAACAAGAGACAATAATAATTATATATAATACTAATACAAATAATTGTTGATAATATGGTGAGGGGACTGTTTCCGTCTCTGTACTCGCAGAGATTCACACAGACTTCATCTTGACTTTTGTTTGTGAACAATACAGAGGAGTGATGCTAAAGTGACCTATTTTTCACACATTTTGACACCTAGTTTTGGTGATAGATATGTTTGAGCTTGAAGCGTAGTTTCAGTAAAGCCTAACTTGAGCTGCCGGTACCAGCAGACTGTTGTGTGTATGCTTCCTGTCTTTGAAGTGGTTTGTGTCTCTGAACTGAACGGCCTATTAATGTATTGACCAGCAACAGTTCTTACAGCTGACAGCACCTCTGGAACTCAAAGCCCCAAAACCAATGCCCAATTGCACTCACTCATGTTACTTTTATGACAATATTCATCTAACAGGAATTGAAATTAAATCTCTTGAAAACCAGCCCTTTGGTGTGTAATCAGTGAACCAATGAGATAAAGTGAAGAGGAGGGACTAGAGGGAGATAGAAGTCGGTCTTCTCCATTAGAGTCATCACAGGCCTGACACGAGAGCAGAGGAACCAGGCTGGGCTCAATGAGAAGGTAAGACACACGCGCCTGAAGCATTCACTCACTCATTCATTCACTAGAGACAATGGTATTCTGCCCGCCTGGAATAAACTCAGGTGAAATACTGGCATGTTAGATCTAAATGCATCTTGTATTCAAATCTAAAGCTTTGATATTTATCAGACTCTTCAATGGAATTGCACAACACACTAAAATGCATGATAATATGCTAGTATGACACTTGCTATGTTTAGAATTATATAAATAAAACACATTATATTAAAGACAGGAAATACAAATGATAATAACGTAAAACAATAATTCCACAAATGTTAGATGCACTACTGATATTGTAAAGTGAAAGTGCATGAAAAACTGCGAGTGTACAAGCGCTACTTATACTAAATACTCAGATCCCGTCTTATTATTTTATTTTTAAATACTGTTTGTTTAATTTTATAGTTGTGCACACTTAAATAATAAAGTAAATAAATATTACGTTGTTGATGACGTAATTTATTAAAACAAATCAAACATTTAAATTTGAGATTTTTTAAAATGGTTTCGGCAAAGAAAATAAATATAGATGTGACATTGTAATTTGTAATTTAATATTTCGAAATTACATAAGCATTATTTACATCAACATTTATTTAAAATGTTAGCAGCTGAAATTGTATTCGAGATCACGGTGCAGTTTGTAGGACATTTGCATCAAATTAAATCTCAATTTCTGTCATTGCTTTTTAACATTTAAAATTGCAAATGTGCCAACAAATAAAAGATCAAATACAGTAATTGCACAGCACATTAGTGTATTACATGAAGGCGTCTCAGGCTTTTCACTTTTCACTCCGACACAGCACACTGCACCGCTTCACTTGTAAGATAAGATAAGATATTCCTTTATTGTCCCACATGGGGAAATTTCATTGGTGCAACGCAGGTAGATACAGAGGTAGATACAGAAGAACAGATCACTTATAGGAAGTCTGAAAAACACTTTCAGTAGAAGATCTCCTATAAATAAATAAAAAACTCCCATAGACAAATAAATAAATACCATTGCATGTGATCCCGATAGTAATTGTCTTGATGTTATTGACATTGGACTTACTCCAGTCTACAGTCATTACTCATAGTTTCATAAACTCTTCAGGTTTGTGGCTTTTGAGTCTGTGCAAAATCATGAAATATAAATTGCAAATTTTACAACATCATTTATACACAACATACACATCAAAACCACCCAGCTTGGAAAGTCTTCATCATTTTAACCACCTTATGTATTATTCACTTGTATCTACAATCCGAATGTATATGATTTTACATAGAGGTTCATTTATGGACAAAACTCACAGAAGCTTCTGGGCTCATCTCTTCAGGTATGTTTGAGAAGATGATCCGTCTGAACAACCTTCAGTACTTCCACTTCCTGCAGAAGGCCGATGCCCTGAGAGAGTCACACTCTCTCTGTGACGCTGTCATCTCTGTCGATAAACATACATTTCACGCTCATCGTGTGGTTCTGGCCTGTGCAAGCAGAACTCTGGCCCGACTCATGTCCCAGGACCAGGACGGTCCTGTACAGTGCACCCTGGAGCACCTTTCCTCGCACACATTCAGACAGCTGCTGGACTTCATCTACGCTGAGACTCTGGCGGTGTCAGAGAAGGACCTGCAGCTGCTGCTCCAAGCGGCGCAGATGCTTGAGATGAAGGGACTGGAAGAGCAGTGCGAGATGCTGCTCAACAAACTCCAAAAAGAAGACAAAATTGAGAGCAAAGAGCATATTAAACCTGAAACAGAGGGTGGCATAACGGTTAAAAAGGAACATTCAAACCCCCCACCTAAAAAGAGAGAGATCTGCCCCACAGAGGAAAAGAGTTTAACATCTGACAATATTGATAACTCACATTGTCCGAGTCTCTCGGCTGCTGTAGCACAGTGTCACAGAGACACCAGTGTCATCACCTCCAGTTCCAGCCCCTTTTCTCCCTGGACTTTCCCTGCGCACATGTGGAGCTCAGTGAGCACTTTGAGACAAATCGCTCATAACTACTCCTCTCTGATGTCAGCTCACTCAGTCCCAAACACCTTCAGCTGCCCCCTGTCCTTGCCCTCTCACCATGTACTGCTCTCGTCAGCCTTTCAGAGACCAGCGCAGGCTTCTGTGCTGAGCTACTCACACTTACATTCACAATATTCCTCAAACACTGGTCCTCTGAAGTCAGGGGGCATCCTCAGACAGGGGCTGCTGAAGAGGAAGAAGCACAAGGCCAACTCTCAGACCACTCAGGGCTGCAGGACAAGGTCGGTGGAAAATCTTTTGTTTTTCATTTGAATCCTTCATGTTCCACTCAGTCATCACATCCCCAGTGCTCAATTGTTCCTTAGACAGCGACAGACCCTGACTCACTGCTGTCTGCGTAGATGTTTTTGAACGGACCTCCTGTTTTTCCATGTAGAGCCTCACCTGCCGTTTATCACACTGAAGACTAGACCATATTCAAACAGTTCTGTCTAACCAAAAGGGGATCTCCCATATTTTCCCCTTTCTATACGTTTAGCATAATATCTACAGAACCGCCACTAGATCCATGAATGATTTCGTAAAAATATATGATATAGTAGATAAAGGGGGTTTACAGTAGATTTGTTGTCTGTCTTGTCACCTCTATATTTACCTCTGTAAATATTTAAGCTGTGCACATTTTATATCTGACATGAGTATTATTATATATATTTCATATCTGTGATTTCTGCTCTACAGTTACATGAATGTTGCCAAAGAGGACTCTGGAAGAGACTGCCAGCACTGCTCTGCACAGCTCCAGAGCTCCACAGGTGAATCCAGCTCCAACACTCAGAGCCATAATCACTATTACTATTAATGTATATGTTGTTGTCAAGACCCTCGGCCAAGGCTCCAGCTCTGAGCTCTGCGCAATGGAAGAGTTGTGGTTTGAGCGCACAGTGCAGCAGGAGCCGTATTGTGGTTACTACAAAAGCGTACATGCAGTACAGTATGTACTGCAGTGAAAACCTGAATATCACACGCAAATGATTGTTAACAGAAAACAGTATTATACCAATATAATGAATAATATAATGTGCTCTGTGTTGAGCAGCTTGTTTGTACAATCAGCCTGATCATCACTTCATCTGATGTGAGATATATCTGTGGAACATTTTGTGCAGCAAATGCTTCATGCAGTTATGCAATCTATTTTTTTACAGACATTTTTTGGAAATGTACTTCACAGAATAATAGGAAATATGTAATTGCATGTGCATCCGGCAACTGAGCTTTTGTGAAAGTGAAAAACTTTACAGTCTGTTGTCAACTGGAGGTGTTGTTTTTGGAGCCATGAGTTTTGATGTGGTTTATTCTGTTTCCCTCACTACTGAAAATAGAGATACAAAATCCGGGGTTAGAATGTGCTGTTATCTTCCTCCGAATATGTTTATACTTAGAGTTGAGTAAATAGAGAGACTCACGAACCTGAATGTTAGTAGTTCCATTCCTGCTATAAAGTTCTTGGGCCAGAAATGGTACCTGGCTTAACCATGTTTGGGGCTGAAGCCTAAATGAATGACTGATTCATGCTTTGAAAAAAAATGTCTATGAAATTATTTTAATTTTTTGACTAAATCCTAAACCGTGTGCAGTTTGCAGATCTTGTGGTGGAGATGAGACACAGCCTCGTGTTCACTCACTTGAAGCAGAACGGCGGCTGGACAAACCATACCAGTGTAAGCACTGCTCCAAGAGGTTCAGCCTGAAGCACCAGCTCGACACACACCACCGAGTGCACACTGGTCAGTGCTGCCTTTCACCACCACTCTAATAAGAATATATAAGAGAGGAATTACTTCTTTCAGATGTAAATATTTTATTTTGGACTGCTAAGACGTTCAGAATTTCTATTGCTGGATATGCTATTTTTTACAGTTAGGTTTATTTCATGTCATTTTCAAGTCTAGATTATGTATTATTATTTCTGCGCATTTCAGAATCTGAACCTTGCAATTAATAGTAGTTATGTAGCCTATTTTTGTATGTTTAACATCTAATTAGATCAAATGTAAGATCACATAATGCCTCTAGTAACATGACAAATTCTTTGCCTTTTCAAATACGTTCTTATTGTCAAAAAGGAGAAATTGCAATAGCCGCAAACCCTTTTGAGTGGAGTGACCCCGTCAAGTTTATGTTATGCAGCGTCGCGGGTCACGGTAGGACGAACATAATGAATTTAAGTTAATAGGTAATAAATACTGTTACACCAGTTAATGTTCAGTTTTATCAGCCATAATAGAGAGAAGAGCAGTAGCTCAAAGCATTCTACAACCCCTTTTTTATTTTTAAAGAATTAATTATTTGATTTTGTTTTGTGTAAATCAAATTCATGAGACATCAACGAAAACTCTAATTTAGGCCCCTGTCTAAAGTGGGACAGGGGCCTAAATGTTTGTGTGGGCCAGGTGATCACCTAAAGTTGGAGAAAATGTCATATGTTTATTGGCTGTAATATATATATATATATATATATATATATATATATATATATATATATATATATATATATATATATATATATATATATATATATATATATATTTGAATTTTTCTGTTTCTCCAACTTTTTTATCTTGTCTTTTTTGTCCCATTCTTTGAGTATTTTCTTGGGGATCCCAGGATTCAAATCTTAATAGTGTTCCAATTTATTTATTTATTTATTTATGAGTTTGTTTTGTTTCTTTCTTTCTTTAATGAAGATCAAATATATTTATGAGCAGAACACCACTAGTAATAACATGAATAATTACAATAACCTGTTAAAAAAAAAGTTCTTATTATCAGAGAGGAGGGTGTAGATTCAGACGTATTTATTCAAACGTCATAGTTAAATACACATGCATCAAACCAGAGCGACCTTCATAGCATTTCTGCAATAATCAAAAGGATGCAGACTTGGCCTCACTCGTGTCCCATCTGTCTCTGTGCTGTGCAGGAGAGAAGCCCTTCGAGTGTCGCCTCTGTGGTCAGCGCTCTCGCGACTACTCGGCCATGATCAAACACCTGCGGACGCACGGTGGCGCTGCTCCGTACCAGTGCACCGTGTGTCTGGAGTACTGCAGCAGCCTGGTGGCCATGCAGAGGCACGTCAAGGGCCACGCGCTGCACGAGTTCCCCACAGACTGGAGCATCAGGAGCACCTACATGTACCGCTCGCACATCTGAACAGCTGAATGACTGAACAGCTGCAGGATGTCGGCCACTGATGTGATGGTTCATTGTAAAGCCTCACCGCAACTGGGCATTAACTGGGGATGGGACGCCCCCTGGTGGGCTTTTGTTGGTATTACGTTTCCAGTTCCCTGTTTTATTATTGCTTAGATATGTTTGTTTGTTTGTTTGTTGACATTTAAGTCTTAATGGTAGCTACTTGTTATTCGTTCTTTTTTCAATTTTATTTTTAAATGTTTTTTTATTCTGTGTATAATTGTGTGCCAGAGATGTTGTGAGAGAGAAGCACGGCACAAATATTACTCTTCTCTTTTTTCTTTTCTTTTTTGTGATTTTAAAGCATAATTTCTTGTGCTGTAAAGCACTTGAATTACTTTGTTTACGAATTGTGCTCTACAAATAAACTTGCCTTACCCAATAGGCCAGTAGTGAAATATCATTAATTCTAAAAATATGGGCTAAATCTAGTGGAGTGAGGGCAGGTTAATAAAAATGAATTATACTATAATATCAAGTCAAGAATGTGAGTTTCTGCCTCTGCTCTTCCATACAGCACAGTAGGTTTGTAAAAACTAAACTTAAACAAAAGTAGTTTCCATTTTGAGTGGTTTTATTGCACATTTTATAAACTGTGTTCTTACTGTGAGTGGGCTTGCATCTCCTCAAACTTGGCCTGGAGGAGGGCATCCTCATTCTTGTTTCCATGGTAATCGTGTCCCTTTAGTTCTAATATTCTGCAATATGGCATAAAACTACATGGTTTTATTGTTATATTTCCATGGAATTATGCAGTTGACTTCCCACCTCTAGATAGTTAAATACTGTGCCTTTAATGAAGGGGTCATTTTAGAAACAAAAATGTATAGGCTACAGCCAATTTTACATGTTTGGACATTAAAGAGGTTCCCTGACTAATTCTATTTCCACTTATTCTATTGAGATGAGAAAACTAGCCCCAAACTTATTGACGAATGATGGATGATGTCTAACTTTTGTGTTATTGTTGTTTACCTGATGGAAAAGCAAACGCAATCTACATATTGTTTGGTTTCTTTGTGATGCGTTTTCAACTTAGTTATTCCAGAAGTGTACACATTACACTTTAGTAAAGTACTGTGCTGTTTTGAAATGTACACTGAACAAATGTAAATGCAAGATTTTTGAGTTTGCTCCCATTTTTCATGAGCTGAACTCAAAGATATGAACCTTTTTCTGTAACACAAAAGTCCCATTTCTCTCAAATATTGTTCACAAATATTTCTAAATCTGACATACTGAGCAGTTTATATCAATAATACATTCCACCTCACAGGTGTGGCATATCCAGATGCTGATGAGATGGCATGAATATTGCACAGGTGTGCCTTAGGCTGGCCACAATAAAAGGACTCTCTGAAACGTTCTGTTTTGCTTTATTGGGGGTTCTGGTGGGGTCAGCAAACCATTCAGTATCTGATGTGACACCAAAATGGCTGCCTAAATGGCTGGATATTGGCAGGAACTGGAAAGTTGCAGCCTGATAATACACAGCCTCATGTTGCCACAATCTTTACACAACTCCTGGAAGATGAAACATCCCAGTTCTTGCAAGCCAATAATTGCTTCTAGATTAACTTAAATCAAATTAGATAATTGCAATATATTATGTATGATGTCATTTTACATGTTAAAATGAAATCAAATGAACAGCAAAGAAAAAAGAAAAACACCCGTAACACTTTACGAAAAGCTCACAATGACACTTTATTCAGGCCAAGTTGTGTTAGAACTTAATAGTTCATCAATTTATAACCTATATTTTTTAATCAATTTCTCTTCCAAACTGTCCTGCAGTATAACTCAAAAGAATAGAATAGTTCTTGAATCTAAATGAAGTATCTTGTTGTCTTTAACGACAGCTAAAGCTGCAGCTTTAGACAGAACTTCTCTAAAACAACCCTAAAATATTGAATGACCTATCTCTAACAGAAAAATCAGGATGTTGCAAAGGAAGTTAAATGTAAACTCTATAGCAATTACTTATATGCTCCAGCAATTAATTATACAGCCATTAAAGCTTCTTTTTAAAAACCTGACAGCATTAGTGGAGGAGGCGGTGCTTAGAGGAGCACACTGTAAACAAGCACCAGTGTGACAAAAGTCCAAATATGTACCAACCTTACTACTTACTTTATCAGTAATATTAAAGGATATTAAAGGCCCTGTGTCAGACCTGGTAAGCTGTTTTGTTTCAGATAGATTTTTATATTTAAGAGTATTAATTAGCTATATATTTGGTGAAGGTTTGGGACGAGAAACTACCCCTATTGTGGCTTCGATGATGACGGGGGCGACATGAAGCAGTTAAGCGTTTATTAAATGTCCAAAATAAGTACGCTTTAGCCTTTATTTGCAGTCATTTACATATTTTGTGTACAGGCACTACAATCTCCTATAGACCTATGTTAAGTAGCTGTGCGGTAAAGCCCAACTTGACACCCACAAAGAGCAGAAACTAAACTACTTCACACCAACAGCAGGTCATATACGTTCAGGAAACCAACCTACATTAAAAGAAGAATGGCTCATTGAAATACAGAGGTGGGTAGCGTACTGAAATTGTTCAGTTACTCCACAATAACATTACTCAAGTACAAAGCATTGGTCCATTATAAAAGTATTTGGAGGAAAATACAAGTAAGAGTAACTGTGTGGACGGATATTAAATATGTCTCAAAGGACAAATATTAAATAATAAACCGAATCATTTGAAGTCCGTTGCATGAATTACAAATGTTCAAATCATTTAGCTTAGACTTTCTCACAGTGGGAAGAGTAAACTAAATATTTACTGAACTAAGAGTACTGCTACACACACTATACAAGTGGAAGTAAACATATGTTGTCAGAAGAAAAAAAGGGCAATTTTATGAAAAAGTTAAATAAATGTAACGGAGTAGCCACTTCTGTTGATACGTTCTTGTGTTTGAATATTTTGTCCAGACTAATCCAGACGTCAATAAGATCCCAGCAACATCATGAATAGTTGATATCATTTGAATAAGGCTGTTACTAAATTGCCTTTGTGTTTGTTCTGCCAGGGGTGGTTTGAGATGCCACACCTGCCTTGTTATGCAGGTTCATCTGCCAGAAAAGAGGTGCATGTTGCTGTCTTGTACGTTCATAAATAAAGCACTTTGATCAAACCTCAACGATATAGAAGGTCTCCACGTCCGAGTGCACAGTCGACATCTTTCTCTGCAATTCAAAACACCAACAAATTGAAAGACATTTTAAGTGTGTTGTCGACAGTTTTGGATAAAGGCAGAGATAATGTTAAGGTTTTGTGAGTCGGTTGGATGGACAGGATCAGGAATAAGAAGGATACATCAGATAGAGCTCAAAACAGAGAATCAGAAACTCTATTTGAACGTTCAAATTTCATTACAGATGAGGGATCTGAATATTGGCAGAACTGTGTGTTAATAA